>NW_004797337.1:782051-784529 GCF_000002075.1 Aplysia californica | reverse complement strand
TAACATCAGTATCGGCTAGTTGTAAAATGGACAGAGCATGCCGCAGCTGTATAAAGTCAACTTCATGTATTATAACAAATGAAATTATTAAAATGAATGTGTCACCATAAAATAATGTGGACTGTATATTGATGACTTACCAAAAAAGGTTATACAAGAGGCATAATTTTACATTACATTGTACTGTAATTATGTAATATGTGAGGCGCTCGTCAAGATTTAAATGAAACCGAAGATGCCGGCATTTTTCCCCCGATTTTGCAATTTTTATCTAGTTTTTGTTTTTTGGTTCAGCACCTTTTATGTCCACTAAAAATCTTTTTTTTTCTGAAAAACGTTGATTAAACGCAGACGAGATGTAAATTTTCGGTTTCCAAGTTGTCTCAATCTATGGAACTCACCAAACATTAGATGCCCTTTTCTCGCTAATTCTTTTACCTCTGAAACCCGGCGACCCTACCTCCTTCAATAGCAAATATCTCGATTTTTTTTATTCAAGATAAATGTGTAGATCTATTTTTTAATCGAAAGCAGAACAAATGTACAAGCTTTAAGATAATATCCATATCCACACATGCTCGAAACTTGACAGGCGCTTGATTTGTCACCATAAAATAATGAAGACGATATTGAGAACTGACCGAAAAAGGTTATACAACAGTATGTCATACTTATACATTACAATACATTATACTGTCATTTGATTTAAAATGGGTTTATTTTAGTAGAGCTTTTACTTTTAGGTATGCAACTGCATAAGGTCATATGAGCGCCAGGGGGTGGATGTCAACCGAGAAGTCCATACAGGGAATCAGACTTACTCTGCTCACTGTTCATCTCTCTAGCTTCAACAGCACAAAGTCTGCTTCAACTGTCAAGGCACCCCGGAAATAGCGGGTCACAAGAGTGTGACAAACATGCAAAAGAAGTAGGAAGAAGAATTCAAAGGCTATACACATGTTTGAAAACTCTCAGAATACACATTTAATGGTTCATTTATAACAATTATGACAAATTTCAGTTCTGACCTAAAAATTAATATACACTTGATCGTTCGTTCACTTAAAAATACTTAAATGAAACTCCCCTCAAAAGATGTAGGCCCCCTCTGTGTTGTATGTGTTTTTAAAGTTTATAACACCGAAAAGCCCTCAAAATGTATTTAATGGACAGTTTGTTATTTAAGTAGTTTGTTCATTACAATGTCAACAAAAATAAAATATACACCCATACACTTTTGATAAAGATCAACATATTAGAATGTAAGCAATATCAAACGTATGTACTTTTGTACGTTGGGTTAAAACTAAAAAATACATCCATTATGACTAGCATATTTTTGCCTCTTCTTCGTATCTCTTTTGAGTCATCAGCACGCTGTTCTTCCATGTTTATGTTACAACGTAAAAGAATGTTGTGAAACAGCGAGAAATCTCACCATAAATATCATAAAGTTTTCGCTCATAACATTTTTATGAGAAACCTATATTATCTAAATCAAAGTCACATAGTAAAACCATGCTAGGGAGCGGAAAATTTCCCTACTGATGGGTCAATGTCAAACCAATGTTTAATACCTGTCATTCCTGGGGATGGTACGTTTAATGATGGAAATTTGGGTTTTCTAGACCTTGGAAAGTCTAATGATGTAAAATTATAAACACGGGTTATGAACGAACACATACATTTTACTCAGCAATAACATCACCAATAAAAATAAATATATAAGCCTGTCAATGGAAATATTGTGTTATGATGGGGGGTGGGGGGGAAGTATACGAAATATTGTCGATGTATGAATGCACTTCTGTTTGATAGATCTAGTTTAGGATCAACAATATTCGATATTATTTAAGATACAATTACCTGAGCACTAATAAGATGAGTAAAAAATGTCTTATTCTAACTACATGTTACATAAGAACAGTTTCGCGACAAAACACAACACGCGCCACATTTGAAGTTTGGATGAAACTAGTACCATCTTATCTAGAAAGGTAAGGCACGCTCCATGGTCAACTTTGTTTTTCACAAAGGGCGATTTTTCCTCTTAAAAATATTGCGAAAAGTTGCACTTCTTTTAACAAAACCTGACAAAAGAGGTAGACCTTTTTGGACAAACCGCAACATATCCTCTCCACTCTATGCCAATCAAGTTCTTTCCTCGAGTCTCGTGACTTTGCTTGTGGTCGACGAAAGTGTCTGTGGTTCTCTCCCTTCCTTACAGTATTAATGTGGATTTTTGTCACGTTTCGTCAAAAATGTTGTCAGATTTCAACCGATGAAACTCTAACATAGATTTCATCGGTTAGCGAATACCAACTAAGACTTACTTCATGTTGACCCTAAAACGGAAATTGCTAAAGATCTTCATATTTCTCAAACCAGAAAAATGTATATATATATATATGTCGCAAAACTGTTCATATCTTATAATACACACATACACACACACACACACACACACACACACACACA
>NW_004797337.1:774286-781886 GCF_000002075.1 Aplysia californica | reverse complement strand
ACACAAAAGCCATCCCTCATTTTGTCTTTGAAGGACTACATTCAGCTAAGATCCCACATTTCAGCTCATAATTTACTGAACTTCTTGATTCCAGATCGCCACTTAAGTGGTGATTTGGAGGTAACGACTTTGTCAACCTCAAGATCTGCACCTGGTCCTGTGCTACATACTACTTATTTTCACCAAGAGAGTGACTCTCTGCTCAATTACCAATAGTTAGAATGCTCCAACAGATTCATCAGAATTTGACTGAACTACAGCCGTTTTAAAGTAGCACCCTAGGCGCTTGGGTGTGTATAATTGTGGAATCCCTTGCATACTGAAAGAATAAAAACCTGGGCGCATGCAGCTGATCAACCAAACGGCGAAAATTTGTGAACAATGTACTGCCCTTTGCGTCAAATACAGTTTTCACAAAAAGTTAAGCACCACTTGCAAAAGTGCATGCAACATAATAACCAGCTAATCAAATTATTTCTTCTTTGGCATACATTTTAATTCTTTAATCCATAAGAAATTTCTTCATGATCAATCGAAACCGAAATGCGTCGTTCCCAGCGTTCAAAAGGGACCAACCCTCAAAATTGAAAATCACAAAAAAGGGTCTCAAAAAGTCTCAGCAATATCAAAGAAAACGACCTGTTTAAGTTCATGAAGGTCAATGGATTTGTCAGAAGCGCGTGTGCCCACCATCCATGGCAAGGCAGTCAAGGCACCGCTGGGGCGTTGTGTTGATCAGGCGTGCCAGAAAGGCCGGGGGAATGTTGTTTCATTCTTGTTGCAGCCATCCAAGCAGCTGCTGTCATTTGGCGGGCAAATGGTGGTTCTCCCGAACTCTCCGACCAAGCTCAACCCACAACTGTTCAATAGGATTGAGGTCTGGACTGTTTGCTGGCCGAACCATGTGGGTAATCCCCGCCTGCTGCACGAAGGCGTTGACGGCCCTGGACCTGTGCGGCGTGGTGTTCTCATCCTGAAGGACAGCAGCAGGCCCAATCTGCTGCAGGACTGGAATGACGAGCGGTCGAAGGATCTCCTGCACATACCGCTGCCCTGTCAGGATGCCTTGACTGCCTTGTCGTAAATAGCATTGACATTGACGAACTTGAACTAGTCGTTTTTTTTTATTTTGCTGAGACTTTTTGAGATCCTTTCTTTTGTGACTTTCGATTTTGAGGGTGTGTCCCTTTTGAGCTCTGAGAATTACGCATTTCGGTTTCGATTGAGATGAAATTTCTTTTTTGCACTTATGGATTGATGAATTAAATGCATGGCAAAGAAGGGTTAATTTGATTCCTTGGTTTTTATTTTCAGCGCACTTTTGCAAGTGGTCCTGAACTTTTTGTGAAGACTACAATCTACTTTCATGAATGCGATCACATCTCTGTTGTAAATCTTGTTAAGCAGGTACAATGTAAAAAAGCTCTATTAGTATGTTGTGACTGCCAACTGATAGAAGCAGTAGTCTGCCACTGTGAGGGGTCATCCCTTCATCACATATTTGGCAATAACCGCTTGAATTTCTTCTACAGCTGTGGCGGCGTCATCGTGATTAAACACGTCAAGAGTAGTGGCAATATATTGTCCAAAGCGTGCATATACAGTTTCCGGGGTTGCTGCCGTACTGGGATTCAGTTTCTTCTTTTTCCGGGGCGTTTTTCTGTCCGATGAAGAATGAGACGCACCTTGGCTGGGTCGGGAACGTTTTGCAGTTACCTTGCTGTTGGCTGGACGTGTTGGGATCTACAGAGACATCAGGTTCTTGGAGTTAGTAAGCGTTTTAGTTTTATACACTTGCAACACAGTTAGATCATACAAATGCTGAAGATTAGAGGTGTTATAAGAGAGTAACAAACACAAAAAGCAGGAGAGATGGGAACGATAGTTGTTTGATAGTAAATAAAGGGCCAGACAAAAAAAATCAAAGCTTGCTCCCCACCCCCACCCCCCAACCGCCTCTTGATGCTCTGAATCCAGGGCCACCCACCCACTGAAAAAATATGTTTTAGTAATCAACAAATTAAAGAATGAGTAATCTGGCTTTAAAATTGGTAAAATAATGGCCATGAATCGTCTTCTTCCCTGGGGGTGTCACGGACAAGACTTATAGCCAAGTATAAATTTAACGTAAACAAAGCCGTGATTGTGCATCACAACACACCATGCCACTCACCCACAACAGCTAATTGTTTCAAGTTTCAAACAATGATCCTTATTATTATTAATATTATTATTATTATTATTATTATTATTATTATTATTATTATTATTATCATTATTATTATTATTATTAATACTATTATTATTGTAAATTCTCACTTTGTCCTGGATTCTCACTTTGTCCTGGATTCTCACTTTGTCCTGGACTGTAACTCACAACACAAAAAGGCAGAAATTTTCTAACACCTTGTCAACATAATGTTTGCCTTAAATTTACTCCTGGCTCTGACACTTCTTAAGTCTTAATTCTTATGTTTTGCGAAGGTTAAAGCAGCACTGGGCGATATCAAGGGCCCAATGCAAAGAGGATGTTTAAGTTAAACAGTTGAACAGACTGTTTGAGTCTGGTAGTTTTTTCTCACCTGGAATAATACTAATACACCTGGGTGTTGACAGTAGGTCGGAGAAACCAAATTTTTGTAAATGTGTCATTATGATCATACTTTTGTAAAATTAGATAACAGTCGTACTGATTTCTAAAAATTTATAATGATGGGCAGTCCAGTGAATCTACCTTGTATACAGTACTTTTGACTAAAAAATATGGGCGGTGCTACTCGCCCGATCTCGGGTGGCTAGCGTCAGGCTACTGGACCTGACGCTACTGGTCCGTGGGGATTTCAGCGACCTCGGGTGGCTAGCATTTTCTGCCCACCCGAAGCGGTCACCTAGATCTAGTCTTAGTCTTATACGGGGTGCCCACTACGGCCTGATCGGGCCGATATCCCGACTTGATCGCCTGAAACTGAAAACAAACTTGTTTGTTTTTGAGGCAACCGAGTTGGGCGATCGGCCGATCTCATCGGTAGCGGGAACACCGTATTAGGTAGCGTAAACACGGCCTTGCGACCTTCCGAGCGACATGAGGCTATTCAGAGCACCTAGCACACCTCTGTAATTGGCCCAAAATAGATCATAGATGATGTTTTTCCGCCATCTATTTTGTCGTCTTCCGAAGTTTCCCTCACGAGTTGACTACATTGTTGTAGATCCCCTAGATCTATCACCCTTTATTATTTAATTATTATCATTCATCGGAGTGCCGGTGACAACGTTACTAACAATAGAAATGCAGCATCGTGATGTTATTAAAGATTGTCTAACTACTACCAAGATGTTTCAATTGCCCTATCTCGCGTCTGAACGAGACTTGGACGTTAGATTTCTAGATCTACCTCGTCTTAGCGCGTGACGGCCTATGATACGAGTGTAAACACATAGCGCTGAGTTGAACGCGAGAAAGTTTGTCTGCGGGCAGAGAGAGAGAAAAAGAGAGAGGGGGGGGGAGAGAAAGAAAGAGAAAGAGAGAGAGAGTGAGAGCGAGAAAGCGAGAGAGAGAGAGAGAGAGAGAGAGAGAGAGAGAGAGAGAGAGAGAGAGAGAGAGAGAGAGAGAGAGAGAAGATTAGAATTACCGATTCGTGTAGTTTTCTCTCTGCTTCGGTTCACAAGCTGACCCGGTGCTATACAGTCATTATTGTATACAATATGACAGGTCCCATCTTCCGATCCGACTCTTGACTTGGGGGGGGGGGGGCAAGGAGTGACTGAGTGACTGGATTTTGCACGATTGATCACGCAATTTCTAAAGGAGCATGCAAAGAAATCCCTTCGGGCCAGAGGCCGCTGGCCAGGCGGGGAAAATCAATCGAATTCGTTCGACCGGAACATGCGCAGAAATCCCCCCAGGCCAGTAGCGTCGGGCTACTCGACCGAGATCGGGCGACTAGCCTCTCCGAAAAAAATATTCCCTCAAGAAAAAATACCCGAGATATGGACAGTTACAAACAGTTAGAAAACCGTTGATCTACCATTAAACTTGGGCTAATGATCAAGCGCATCTGAAAATAAGCCTACATTTTTAAAAATTCTGAAGCTTTTTCACAAATAAGCCGCACTGGTTTATAAACCACAGCAGATTGGGGAGTCTGGAAACGTACCCACCCGTCTGCGAAGCGTGTTTCTGACGTGTACGCTAAAGTGTGGTGTTAAAAGGAAAATACAGGTTGATCAACAACAAAACCTTACAACTTGTTTTGTAAATATCTTCCTCCATACTGAAGTTTTGCGTTTCAGATTTGAACATAACGTTTGGAAGCCAAAAAGAATTTTTTAAATGTATTTTAGATATACCATTGAATGGTTTTGTTATATATAGCACATTTTTAAAAAACCCATTTTCAACCTTGTCGCCATTTTCATAGCATGACGCACCAGTTTGCATTATGCCTACCACTAAAAGTTGCAACAATCGCACCATATTGCAAGCTACAGCAGTCTAACAAGTCAGCAGAAGTCTGCAGATATTATTCTCCCCAAATTTTGTTTGCCTGCTGAGATCATGGCTACATTTAGTAAAGAGCAGATAGCTTTTTGTATTGAACATTACCTCTCCATAAACTCACCATCCCTGACTTTCGAAAGTTCTGCGCACAGCATGGAGAGAATGCCTAGGTGCCCTCAAGACCTTTGGCGTCATGAGTAGAGAAGTTCCGTCAGTTTGGATCTATAGCGAATCAGAACTAAAAAGTTCTTTAAAAATGACCACTTCAGGTCGAACACGCACCATGCGCAGCCCTTTAAACGTCACCAGAGTGCAGATTTCAGTAGCCGAGTCCCATGACACGTCTATCCATAGACGATCTGCAGCTAGGACTTTCCTACACATCAACAGTCTGCTTTCTCATGGCAGATCTTAACCTACGACTATACCATGTTCATCTTCATTAGGCCGAGATGACATGGATCAGAGCATGGCAATGTGTTCATGATTCCTCGATTGTCTTTTAAAGAGGGATCATTTCGTTGATGACATTTGGTCTAGTGAAAAGCCCATTTTCATCCTGTGGGATATGTTAACTCTAAAAATGCTGTCTCTTGGGCACCCCACTCTATTGTCTCTAGAAGTAGAAGTCACTTCTTAGTGAACATGTACAGTGTATGTGGCTTTAAAAACTCATTGTTTAACAGGTCCTTGTGTTAGGGCGCCACTGAACATTTCGAATGACGGGTTAAAAATGTGTCGAGTCCAAAGGAGGGAATGTGAAGCACTGCTTCTAGGAATTTCAGAATGAAATCATTAGGTTTTTAAAAGTCTATAAAAGAGATTGAATATTGTTTAATTGGCACAGGGATAAAAAATTAATGTCAGGGAGAAAATAAAGAAAAAGGTCAACTAATCCTTTACAAGATTTTTGAACATTGGTGAACTTTGCGTTTTTTGGGTGCCTTTTTATCTTTAGCCGTTTCCATTTTCAAAACATGTTTCTTTATCGTAGATTTTATATCAAACAAATTCTTTTTGAATGAATTATGTCTGTTCCAAATTGCAGCATTCTAGAACAATTTTTGTGTGAGATATTCAGAAAAAAAGTATAAAAAATTTTGGATCATCCTGTACGTCAATTTTTTAACATTTTATTAGAATAGATGAGGGAGGGGCGCACGTGCAATCGGGAAAATCCACAAAGAAGCTACCATACATCGTTGTTTAATCCGCAGGGTTTATTAAAGCTAAGGAAAAAGGTCACAGCTTGCAGCCGAGCTATTCCAAGGTAACTGACGGGACATTTGGACTATACTGATACTTTCTAACAATGATAACCCTATAATTCAATATCTATCAATTTATTTCAAGTTTAAATGATTAGAACATTTGAAAGACATATGTGAGTCACGCTGACAAAATGAGTTACTTCTCGCAATCCAGAAATGGAGATATTGGCCAAAAATCGACATAAGGGTCAAACTTGTAGATTTTCAATTGATGCCATATTCTTTAACTATAACCTGTCTTTTATTGTTTCATACTAATGAACTGTAAAAACTTCACATATAAGCGTGATTTATCTGTTTCTTTAAGGCTTGAATCTGAGAAGTAACTCGTTTTGTCAGCACGCTTCACATATATACATATTAACTGCAGTCATTTGAAAAAGAAAAGTACATATTATGCAAATTCAGTGACATGTTTAGTTTCCGTAACTGACTGGACAAACGATCCGAGGAGGGGGGGGGGGGGTTGTCCCTGTCAGTTACCATGGAATTGCCCATCCCAAACTTAATATATAGTAGTTGCATATATGTATACCCACTTTATTGTTATGTAATAGCATGCATTTCTGTTTCTCCTTCCTGAGACTGCATTACTGTATATCTTTTAACAGAAAAGTAGTTGTGGTGACTAAATGATAACCATTGTCTATTACACAAAGTTGTGGCAAAAATCTAAACAGAGATGAGGATGAGAAGTGTATGAATTCTTTCCAGTATCATTCAGGAAGATTCTTTCAAGGCTATACAAATCATGAAAAGTCTGAGAAATGCAGGAAAGATTTTCAGAAAACTGAGCCTAGACTAATCCAAATCCCTGAAAAACCCTAGAGCCTTTGCTAGGTTTTTTTTTTCTTTCTCAAGATCTGAAAGGGAAAAAAACATTAAAAAGATCCAGAGTCGTTGATGTAAAAGCAATCCACTTAAGTTTGTTTGGGTACTTTTCACGGAAGAGACCAAAAAAAAAGCTTTTTGTTGTGTTTTCCTTTAGGAATCATGAAAAACAAGAAAAATAGTAGGCATTGACCACAGCATTAAATTGTATTTTGATGGTGTTGAGAGATGCATCTTTGATCATAGAGCTTTGGGAAGGTGTAGCAAGCGAAAATTCGTATTGGGCTTCAGTAGATTGCTTATAAAAGCAACAAAATTACAAGGACACAACTAAGAAACATAATGTAGGCTACCTTCCGTTGTAAAATTAAAAGAGGGTTTAAAAACGCATCCAAACTGTTATATTTGTCCCATGCAGGCGTGTATGCTTTTAAAGGATCCTGGTTCACTTTCTTGAGCTCGTTTGTGTACCCAGTAATCCAAGAGCTGAACCTTTTCTTCAAGGCAGAAACATTATTGTCTGAAAGCAAAATAATATACATACTATTATTATGTGCAGTCAAAATTGCCAAAGATGGTCATCCGTTGTAAAAGGAGAAGTGATTGCCTTTCTTACCCAGCAAGACTTCTTGTACAGTGTCATTATAATAATACATATTATAACATTTGAAATACACAAAGTGAAAGTGAAAAGTGGCAATTGTACTGGTGATCACTGATAATGATTGTCTGTGGCAGGTGGCGATTAGAGCAGGTCTGAGTCTGACTGCATTTCAACCACGTACCTTCCTGGGCCTGGGAAAAGACTTTTGAATTTTATAAAATTCCAGAAAAATAAAGAGGGGTCCGTCACGTCAGCACCTTAAGGAGTCCCAAAGAGATGCCAGTATAAATAAAGTGGACACTACAACAGACATGCTGGAGAGAAGGAAGCAAAACTGTTTACTTTTTCGTGTCCACGTATGTACTACTACTCTCTCTCTCTCTCTCTCTCTCT
>NW_004797337.1:766610-769258 GCF_000002075.1 Aplysia californica | reverse complement strand
TATATATATATTCAATTAAGCTTTAGATGTTCTCGAGGTTGTCTTATCGTGCAGCTACTTTCATGGCTAATTTTTCCTATGCTTGAAGCGCAGATTCTGTCGCAGTGCTTGCATGTCAGTGTCGTAGATCGAAGCTCTGTATTTCCGTTGTTTTCCTTTCGTCGTTGGCGATTCTCAGCCTGGTTGTTTCTAACGCTGCTTTCTAGCATTATAGTTCTTTCTTTTATCATTTTCCTCCATGTTTTCCTGTCCTCAGCTATTTCTTCCCAGATGCTAACATCTACTCCAACCTTAGATAAGCTGTTTTTGCAGGTGTCTTTGTACCTCAATTTTGGTCTTCCTCTTGGTCTTTTTCCCTGGGCAAGTTCTCCATAGAGAAGTTGCTTCGGAATCCGGTTGTCGTTCATTCTCTTGACATGGCCCAGCCATCTCAATCTTTTTAAACACAGGATAGTTATCATGCTCTGGAGGTTTGCCGGTGCCAACACTTCAACATTTGTAACCTTGTCGCGCCACGAAATGCCTAAGATCTTGCGGCAGCATCTGAGATGGAATATGTCGAGGCGCTTTTCTTGTCTGCTGTACAAGGTCCATGTTTCACATCCATAAAGGAGTGTGCTGAACACACATGCTTCGTAAATCTTTATCTTTGTTTTGATGGTTAATCTTTTGTTTTCCCATGCTCGTTTTGTCAGCTTTCCTAAAGTTGTTGCTGCTTTCCCTATCCTGGTGCTGATCTCATAATCAAGTGATGTAGTAGAAGTAGAGCTGATGGTAGACCACAGGTAACAGAACTTGTCCACTGTCTTAAGTTCCTTGTCGTTCAGCCATATATGGCTTTGCTCTGCACCTTCTTGGGTAAGGACGACTGTTTTCTTAACACTGATGACTAAGCTAAAGACCTTGCATGCTGTTAATAGGCGGTCCATCAATGTTTGTAGGGTTGATTCACTGTGAGCAACAAGAGCAGCATCATCGGCGAAGAGAAGGTCTTGTACTGTTGTTTAGTTGATCTTGGTCTTGGCCTGAGTCGAGCAAGATTGGAGAGCGACCCATCAGTTCTCCAGTGGAGGAAGACATCCACTGGTGACTCTTTAAATGCGTGTTGCAGTAAGACATTTAAAAAATATATAATTATATTATATAGTATATAATATTTGTTTGGTTTTTAGAGAAAACTCTCCTTGCCTTTGAAAGAAACTGAACAAAGGGCAAAAACTTTACCTTCTATTTTCTCAACACAACATTATTCGGGATAGCCCCATTGTCCTGCCTTAAAAGCAACCAATTAAATAATAATAATAATAATAATAATAATAATAATAATAATAATAATAATAATATAACATTTATATAGCGCATTAAATTATAATTAAATTATAACCTACCTGTAACCGGACTTTTCGTTTGTATAAGAATTCTTTGAAGTGCATTCCGCCTCAGATCATCTTTCAAATATCCAGGATCTAACGGATTCCACAAACATGGGTGGGCTTTAAAAAACTCAATGTACACACTGTCATCAATTTCATCCATGTTCGATGTTGTGTCTTTAAAACCAAAGATTGCACATAGGCTAACAGAATCTTTGTTAAAACGTTGGCAAGATCTAAAAGTGTTGTCGTCTCTCTTCTACACAGATTTACACAAGATCTACTACTGCTACTACTACTACTACTACTACTAGGCACCACACTGCCACACCACACACACGCTTTCCAAGTTAGATGATTCCACGTCCAAACAGATAGCGGGCCAACTCACATTCTTAGTGATCTGATCTAGTGCCAAAGTTTCAAGAAACACGGCAATATTCCACGAAACTGAAACTGAAACTGAAAGATCGGACTTTGGCTGGTGTATTGATGAGGGACATAATCCATAATTCATCACAGTTGCTTGTCCATTGTCAGTTGTTTCCCTTCCATTGTAGATCTAACCAATGATAGTACATAACAAGATGGGCCACTTCTCTCTTTGAGCCAATTAAAAAAGTGTCCTCAAAATTTGGTGGCGCCCTCTTCACAAAAGCGCACTCTTTGCGAACAGAGTTACCCTACTTGAGTTTTTAAAAAACCAAAGTGAAACTAGCAAGTTTTGGGATACATTTTGGAAGAACGCTTTTTTAAAATGGTTACGCTGACAAAAAACCTCTTCCGGAGGAAAGGGTGATGGTTTTCATCGTTTAATTTGACTTTAGAATGAAAGGCGAGAGGTCATTAAAATATAAAAAAACTAAAACTCCGCACTGAACGTACCCGAACTGCTGATGAACAGCAGTCGATCTGCGCACGCAAGGAGGTGCTGTTCCTATTCTTCTTCTGGAAAAACGAAAGAGAGCTTCAAAACAGACTGCAGCGCCATCTGAAGCAAAGAGCATACTTCCTGCGGACACTTTTTTGGCTGAGTGGCCCATCTTGTTATTCACTATCTTTGATCTAACCAACCTCTCCATGAGCAGTTCTCCCATAGTCTCGAGATTCAGGGCCTCTAGGAACATGGGGTCTTGGCAAGGTCTCAATCTCAGTTCAAACCGTGTATGCCGGACTGTTGGCTCCGATCATAGAGTTACCCCCTTTTAAACTAGAGTCCGTACGAGGTTACGTGACACGGACACATTTGAGTTTGTTGGCGGCCATTTTTAATGT
>NW_004797337.1:734918-764673 GCF_000002075.1 Aplysia californica | reverse complement strand
CTCTCTCTCTCTCTCTCTCTCTCTCTCTCTCTCTCTCTCTCTCTCTCTCTCCCTCTGGGAGAATAAACTAACTATAGATCTAGTAACACTAGATAGACATACCGCCCGAGATTATTTTCACTGTTATATAGGCATAGAGTATTATAATGTAATAATAAGGGGCGGTTCGTTAACTGCGCAAGACGGCGTAACCGGCCACTTTTTATTGGCTGGGCAGTAAACAAGAGCTTTGTTGCTATTAATAATTTTCATTCAGTTTCAAATAAATCTAATTAATATTTATTGTCAACATTCAAAAACGGCATCAATATTATTTCTACTGAATATCTTAATTGTATTTAAATTCTTCAACATCATGCAAATATGTAGATGTTTTAGGGCTCAGTATGCAATTGTTGTGTGTGTGTGTGTGTGTGTGTGTGTGTGTGTGTGTGTGTGTGTGTGTGTGAGTTTTAGTAAGGTTTAAGAGCGCTCGCAACTGCTTAAGGTCATATGAGCGCCAAGGGGGTGGATGTCAACAGAGAAGTCCAAATGGGGAATCAGGCTTACTCTGCTCACCTCTCTAGCCACAACAGCACATACTTCAGGCATCCTAGAAATGGAAGTCCACTAGAGAGTGACAAACATAAAAAAGAAGTAGAGGAAAAATGACGATAGTAAGGATGAGGAAAGAAAAAGCAGTAGTTACCCCTGTTTCTCAATCCAAATGGTTTGAATGAGGGCCAGATTTTTTCCTTCATGGAGGGGCAAAAGCTAGGCTACCATTTTGGAACACTTTGGATAAGTGAAAAGGTCAAATCCTCCGTAAGGATATTCCAGTCCGGGTCAAATTTGGTGTATATTAACTCTTCTTAGTGTACGCAAGGCTATTCCGCCTTTTAAACTTAAACAACCATGTTTGTTATCCAATTTTGCAGTACCATAAACTTCTCAGAACTCCTTCACCTGTGTGTATCAAATAAGACAAAAGTGAGCAGAGATGAAAACTCCATTCAATGGATGTACAATTTGGTTATAAAACAGATGAATTCGGTTTGTTTTTGTTTTAGTTGAGGTTAAACGGCGCTCGCAACTGCATAAGGTCATATGAGCGCCAGAAGATTAGAGATATTACAAACATAAAAAAGAAGAAGGGGAGATAAGGACCGTAGAGGTTTCATCGGAAAGAAGAAGCAAACCACACCAGAGCACCTGCCAACCACCCACGGTTAGTTTTACTGCACTTGCATTGCAGAAGGTCGTATAATTTAGTATAAATGCCAGAGATCAGAGTAAAAACATAAAAAGGAGTAGAGATCTAAAGGATGATAGATGTTTGAAAGGAAAGAAGGAGCAAACCACACAAAAAACCATCAACCACTTTGCACCAGTGGTATATATCTATGCAAGACTTACGCTTGAAAATCGCACTTGCATTTGCTCTCAAATATTATTATATTACATGTAGATCTAACCAGCTTCTGCAAGGTCATATAAGCGTAGAAGATTCGAGGAGTTACAAGAGAGTAACAAACACACAAAAAAGGAAATAATGACGACAGATGGGTTTTTTAAAAAGTTTGAGTATGTAATAGTTTTAGGGCACTTGCATGCAACACAATAAAGTCATAAATATAATTTCCAAAGATTAGAGGTGTTACTGTTACCAGAGAGTAGTAACAAACACAGAAAAGACAGACGTTTGATAGGAAAGAAGGCGCAAACCATACCAGAGCACCCACCAAACATCCAATAACCAAGATACTCCTAAAGGAAAATAAAGATCAAGTTGAGTCTCACTTGTTCAAGGGCATCATGCCAATATTTATTCGATAAAAAATATCAAGGTCAGCAACAAACATTCAATGAAGGGTAAAAATCATAAAAATACATGTGGTACATCAGACCACCAAAAGTAACTTTGTCCAAGTCCAGCTCAATTTTTCATGACTAAACCAATACCAACCAATAACTGGGCCATCCATGAACTTCTTCATAGAACTAACCCACCATCGCCAGGCAGGGAAACTACACAGGGGAATTTTTGGTTTTAGGAAGTCTTCTGCCACTGCTGTTACAAACACATCATACACGAGCCCAAGATAAGATGTGTTGTTATTAGAGAGTGACATGCAATCCAAAAAAAAAAGAAGGGAAAGAGATATGGACGATACATATATATACATATTTGATGAAAGAAGGAGCAAACCAAAACAAAGCACCCGCCAACCACCCAGGAACCCATTATCTCGAGAAGGGGAAATAAAAAGAATATTTTTTTAGCAACTGACAAAACATATCACTAGAGACATGAAAGGACTATAATGGAAATTTTTTATTTAACCCTATCCATACACCTGGGGCCATTTTGTACCCCCGGGGTTGCACTCTTCACACTTTAGAATACTTCTAGTGCGAAGATCTCTTTGAAACTTTCAGTATTTCTCAAAAATCGCTTTGACAGACTGCTATACAAAGCGTACGGATCGGATTAACAAGTAAATTTTCTCTTTGGAAAGTGGGGGCACAGAGTTCCCCATGTCGTATGGATACGATAATAAAGCATGACGTACGGATAGGGTTAATGAAGGTTTGGCCCAATCCAACAGCGGAACCTTAGCAAAACACTCTAGTATTTAGCGCTTGTAATAAATCAATTGTGAAATCATATTAAACACCATCTCCAAAGAGGCAGGTGAAACCCAAGAAAACTGTAAACCTTTAAATAAGAAACAGCCACACCCAAAGGTAAACCAACATGTCTTCGATGGCTGGATGCCAGTGTGAGACTCGCACAAAAACACAAAATGGCTTAACAATTCTTGTTGGAGTCTTGCATCAAGCCATCTATCTATTATTTATCATTTGTCAAGATTCTGAAATGCAGACAACACAATAAAATGAACAGGTTTGACATACACATACTGTTGTCCCTATTCTTATATATATGTCAGGCAGTGAGGTGAAATCAGGAACTTGTCAAAATACAGAAATTGGAGAAACAGGCATTTTTCCTAAAGTATGACATTTTTTAATGAATTTTTGTTTTTCGGCTCAATCTCTTTTATGTCCATATATATAAAAACACATTTCCATGTGAATTTTACTGAAAAACATTGATTAAAGGCACAAAATATGTCATTCTTTCTGTTTTCAAGGACTCTTTAGCTATCGGAGTTACCAAACTTTGGCAGCCATTTTTTCACTAATTTCACCACTGAAACCAGGCGACCTCACTTCTTTCAATCGCGAATATCTTGAATTCTATTCAAAATAGATGGATATTTATATCATTGAAAGCAAAGCAAATAAATCAGCTTTCAGATGATACCAATAACTCCACATGTACAAAAATCGACGAGCGCCTGATTCCATCCCGTTGCGACACATATATTGTATTTATACATCATCTCCTGGCATGATGCAGGTTACACACAAACAAGATCCTTGCAGTTTTCACGACTCATTCTCTTGTTTGACACACACACACAACATACAGAATGCTCTCAACTCTTTCAACCCCTCCTTTCTCTCCTGACATCCTATTCTCCACAAAACCTATATATTCCTCAAAACAGCACAACCAGACCACTATTTACAGATCATTTCAATACTCATATGACACACAGTCAAACATTACCAGAGCATTTTCATTTTTTACCCAACACACGTAACACCACATGCAGCCAATTCTTCACATCTTTGTCTATCTCATCTCTCAACAGCCATGCAAAAAATCAACAGATTTAACACACACAGCACCAGGCTCACAGACAAGCATGAAAACATAAGCTCCCCCCAACCAAGAGAGCATCAACATTGGTCTTCCGACTTTGAAAGTAGCCTACAGTATGCGACATGAAAACCCCCCACAACAAATCAACAAACAATTTCAAGAATAATGATCATGCAAACTTTTTTCCTGACATTGTGCTGAAGTATGAGAACTTTTAGCTCTAGAATACTTTGCATGCTTCTATTCTCTTTAGACTAGCAGTTTCACCTCTATAGATGCTGACTGCAGGCGAGAATTTTTAGTTAAAGTAAGAGTTTTACGGCACTTGCAACACAATAAGGTCATATAAGTGCCGAAGAATAGATGTGTTACAAGAGAGTAACTAACATACACAAAAAAGAAAGAGGAGAGATAAGGCCAATAAGTGTTTGATAGGAAAGAAGGAGCAAACCACACCAGAGCACCCGCCTACCACCCACAGGTGAGAATGTGTACAAGTCACATCCAGTAGCACTTAGCATAGTTTTAGTTAGGATGTGTGGCACTAGCAACACAAATCAGTCATACAAATGCCCAAGATAAGAGGAGTAACTAGAGAGTAACAAGGCCTACAGAAATGGAGGGAGTATGGACAATAGTTGTTTGATACGACCATATCAAAGCACCTGCAAACCACCCTCTGCCCTCTGTAACATCAATATATAACTGCACTACAGTACATTTTTGGAGACATGAGTGCTGGGTTGTGGGGTTAAAGTGCGGCTGATGTCAAAATAAGCACACACAGTGAGTGCAGCCTTTTCCAAATAAAGCAGCAGGAATGCTCAGTACATTTCCATGTTTTGACTATTAAAAAGAAAACCCACCGGAGGAATTTCGCATCTTGCTACAAAAAGTCAAATAAGGTATTACTTTTTTTTTTAAGTGTTCATCCAGCAGAACAAAGAGCACGACTTTCTCAACAAGACTCACCATGTAGATCACAGCACAAAAGGTATGTGCCACCTAGATCTACCATTTGAACAGCCTCAGCCAACAATGGGGATAGTTAGTGTTAGTAAGAGTTTTACAGCACTTGCAACACAATAAGGTCATTTAAGTGCCGAAGATTAGAGGTGTTACAAGAGAGAAACAAACACAAAAAGAAGGAGAGACCAGGACGATAGATGTTTGGTAGGAAACAACCACCCACAAAATGGGGATATCCAAAGCTCAGAAACCACAGAACCTGACAAACTGGACTGAAACAAAATAACCCTTCCACTTCGTCAACACCCACCATCGAGTTGTCTATCGTCGAGATCGAAGAATGACAAAGATGACAATGTCAATCTCCCCACAACATAAATCGTGTCAGAGTCTCACACTTGTCAGCACAGAGTGACCAAACAAAGTCCACCCATCTCACACCCGCTCTTGCATTCACGACAAGCCGCAATGATCTACCTATGATGACGTAACGGACGTTCATCGCAGACCCTCTTCCTCCACCCACCCCACCCCCCCCCACAGCTGAAGCTATCTTCCCATCATCACACCACAAAGTTTGTCTACGACGAGGTGGTGGGCGGCTGCTGATAGCTGGCAGAGCCAAAGCCCAGGCCAATGCCTCGGTGCGTGTGAGTGGCCATGCGGGCGTACTGGTACTCCTTGTCCAGCTTGTCAAAGATCTCGCGCTGCTTTTGCTCCTGCTGTTCTTCAATCACCTGCACAAGACAAAACGGAAAACAAGGTCAACAAATGTCATATATCTCAAACGAACCCTGCACTGGAGGGTCAAGCTGAGCTAAACCAAGTCTTATTTACTGTGGGGGGTTTTTTTGTTGGTTTTTGTCCCTTTTTTTAGGAAAAGGAGAGAAGAGGAAGAGAAGGACAGAGACAAAAAAGTAGAGAAGGAAAAGGAGAGTTAAGTTTTAGTAAGTGTTTTAAGGCACTTGCGACACAATAAGGTCATATCGGTGCCGAAGATTAGAGGTGTTACAAGAGAGTAACAAACACAAAAAAAGAGGAGGAGGAGGAGGAGGAGAAGATGAAGAAAAAGAAGAACAAGAACAAGAAGGAGAAGAAGAAGAAGAAGAAGAAGAAGAAGAAGAAGAAGAAGAAGAAGAAGAAGAACCAAGTCAGAACATAACTGTGGATATGTTGCCACACAGACACTAACCTTCTCTGACTCAGAGCCATCCTTGTCCCCAGACTCCTGCCGGATGCCCATCAACTTGCGGAATTTCTCCTTGGACTTGTCATCATGATCGCTTGAGAGCGTCGTTGCATGCCACTGAGACACTACCTCCTGAAACACACAAATTTTAAAGTTTAAAAACTTCTGTGCCTCTGTACAAATAATAGCATTAATACTTCTTTTTTTCTTCACATAGTAGAGGGTTTTACAGCGCTCGCAACTGCATAAGGTAAAATGAGCGCCAAGGGGTGGGTATCAACAGAGGTCTTTACAGGGAATCAGACTTATTCATCTCACCTCTCTAGCTTCAACAGCACAAGGTCTGCTTCGACGATCAAAGCACCCCGGAAATAGCAAGTCACAAGAGAGTGACAAACATACAAAAGAAGAAGAGGAAAAATGACAATAGTAAGGATTAAGAAAGAAAAAACAGCAGTTCCCTGTTGTATATCAGGCACATTTATGAGCATGACATGAATCAGCCCTTTTACAATTCTACTGAGCTTGAACAAGAAATGTCCCCCATTTGGAAATGGCCTAAAGACACTTCAGTCAGTGGCACTGCCCCGGGGGGTATTAATACTTCATTCATCAACAACTAATGATGACCATTTAACATGCACGGAGGACAAGAAGTTGTAGACCCTGCTAGCTGCTGCAGGGGAGCTTATAAGGTTACGAGACAAAAAGTAAAGGAAATTAAAGCAAGCAACTTGTAGTTATCACAAGCGTCACAACTTGCCCCAGACAGCAGTGATGGGCTTATCTGCCTAAACATAATATGTGAACTTTTGGTTAGTGATGGGTTCAAATTCTTGTGGCTCCCATTAAAACTTCTAAGAGGTAAAATCTGTTAAAACATCACTCTGATTCAGAAGTTTTTAGTTAATTCATCATTGGGAAACCTGAAGTACATCTTTTGTCGAATAAAAATCGTATTAAAGTCTACAGCAGCTGCTAACTGAAGACTAATATTTAACTTTATAATTTTTTCCAAATCTCTGAGACTACATTTTCTTTCTTAAAAAAAAAGTTTTTCAGTAAAAAATACTAGTGCTGTTGCAATAGAAAATATGGTTCCCAACACTTCTGATAAATGGACATTAATAATTTTCCCCTGCACCAAAAGGTTTCTCTTTGCAGACCGGAGTTGGTCAGTAGAGACTTTCCGCTGCGTATTATGTTGTGACCTATAGGTTGTGAATTAAAGAATAGAAGTGTCCTTTTCTATCTTCAAATTCTTTTCTTGTGAATCAGGTGAATTCACATTTTGTAGAGGAAAGATTCTGCAAAACATGTAGCAATTCACACAAAATGTCTCCCATCAGAACTTCTTAGAGGTAATTTTTTAACATCGTCATTGCAAAAATAGGAATCCAAAACATTCATCATCGGGAGATTTGTGGCACATTATACACATAAACTTTTGGGTATGGTCCGACAATATTATTTTTTTAAATGAAGAAGCAAGTGAGAGTATGCACACTCATATATATATAAATAAGAGAACTTTTTCTGTGACATGTGAGTTTACATTAGAGAGAAGTGTGTGTCAGAGAGCACTTGCCTTTTGTGAGTTGAAAGGAATATTACCCTTAGGCACAACATTGATTATAATTTATTGTTAAAAACATACAAAATTGATTATGCCCATCTTAGGCAACCTATTAAATGCTTGCAGTTTTACCAAATATTAATAATCATGTACCACTTTCTTCCCAAAGTTTCAGCAAAACATGTAGCAATTCACACAAAATGTCTCCCATCAGAACTTCTTAGAGGTAATTTTTTAACATCGTCATTGCAAAAATAGGAATCCAAAACATTCATCATCGGGAGATTTGTGGCACATTATACACATAAACTTTTGGGTATGGTCCGAACAATTTTTTGTGTTTAAAAATGAAGAAGCAATTGAGAGTATGCACACTCATATATATATATAGAGAGAACATTTTAGGTGACATGCAGGACTCCCATTTCTGTACTATCCGCATGTCTAAAAATATTACGTCAGACATTTTATTTTTTACTTTATTAAGTAGAGGTTTTACGGCGCTCGCAACTGCATAAGGTCATATGAGCGCCAAGTGGTGGATGTCAACAGAGCAGTCTTTACAGGGAATCAGACTTACTCTGTTCACCTCTTTAGCTTTAACAGCACAAAGTCTGTTTTGACTTTCAAGGCACCCCGGAAACAGCGGGTCACAAGAGTGTGACAAATATACAAAAGAAGCAGAGGAAAATGACGATAGTAAGGATTAGGGATAAAAACGCAGCAGTTCCCTGTTGTAATTCAGGCACAGTTATGAGCATGACGTTTGAATCAGCCCATTTACAATTCGACTGTGCATAAGAAAGAGAAATGTCCCCCCCCCCCTTTGGGAATGGCCTAAAGACACTTCAGTCAGGGGCACTGCCCGGGGGGGGAAAGGTCCGACATTATCACATCGTCGCCTCCAAACTATTTTGTCCAAAGTCCTACTTTTCTACTTAAGTACACATTGGACAAAAAAGTTCAGAGGCCACGACATGTATAAAAAAATTACCCCTCCTAAGAGCTTCAGAGAAGTATGCACCCATAGTCTTCTACACTGCCACTCTGAAAACTCATATACAATCAATATTGAGAGACTCTGGACAATCAGTTTTTCGGATCAATCTTTTAATCAATGTTGACAAAGAATCTGACTAAAGATAACAAGTCTGCAGAGCCATAGTATGACGAGAAAGGGAAAGAGGGTGGATAGGGCAAGATGGAGGTAGAAGTCTATAGGCGGCACAAAACTCATCTCCCTTCAGAACTTCTTAGAGGAAAATTTTTTTCATATCATCACTTTAACAACTCTGCATGAAAAAAATTCATCACTGGGAGATTTGCTAAATTTGAGAAGAAAAAGATCCCGAGAATATCTAACGTCACTTAAATCAACTATATCAATCTAGATTGTTCATGACCCTGACTCTACAAAATGTGAATTCACCAGATTCACAAGAAAGGAATATGAAGATAGAAAAGTACACTTCTATGCCCCTTCTGAGTACAATTCTTTAATTCACAACCTATAGGTCACAACATAACACACAGCAAAAAGTCTCTACTGACCAACTCCGATCTGCCATGAAAAACTTTTTGAGACCAGTTTCTGCTATCAAAACATGATGACAACCACATAATAAAAAAACCACCTCCCTTTAGAACTTCTTAGAGGAACATTTTTTTATCGTCACTTTGACAACTCTGAATGACATTGGGAAACTCGTAACACTCAATTGGTAATGTAAAATTTTGGAAATCACTTTCTGCTATCAAAACCTGACAACAATAGCACTGTAAAAAACCATCTCCCTTCAGAACTTCTTAGAGGAATATTTTTTATATCGTCATTTTGACAACTCTGAGTGAAAAAATTCATCATTGGGAGATTTGTGACACTTTCATATGGTTGCCAGTCACTAAACATTTGAGAACAAAAATACAAACGCCATCACAAAAAAGAAAAAAAAAAAAAGAAAAAGATCCTGACAATTATCTATCAACACTGTTTACACCCCTGACCCAACATTTTGTTAATTCACCATATACAAATTGAAAGAAAATGAGGATAGAAAAGGACACTTCTATTCTCCAGTTGAGCATAATTCCTAGATAAAAAAAAAAAAACAACCAACAGGCCACAACATAACATGTAGCCTATCGCCACTGACCAACTGAGGTCTGCCATGGAAAAACCTTTGAGAGCAGTTTCTGCTATCAAAACCAGACAACCATAGCAATATAAAAAACTATCTCCCTTCAGAACTTCTTAGAGGAGTATTTGTTTATATATCGTCAATAAGAGACCTCTGAATCATAAAATTCACCATCGGGAGATTTGTGACATTTTCATTTGATTGACAATCACTTAATCACTAAATATCCGAGAACAAAAAATACACACTATCGCTATCACCAACCCCCCCTCCCCAAAAAAGATTCCAAGAACTTCCAGTTTCACTTAATTTATCAACTGTATCTTTCAAGACTGTTTTAAGACCATGGTTCAACAGACGGTTAATTTACAACCCCTTGGCGCTCATAAGACCATACGCAGTTGCGCGGCGGGGCGGGCTGGTTTTAAATTGCCAATTTTCTGTCCATTTTTATGGTATCTGGACTTTTTACATATTATAATACTCCAATCAGTTATAAATCTAAAAAGTGCTTACTCTTTGTGTTACAATCATCATCTTTCAGATTTTCTGTCTTAATACTTTCATTTTGTCTATTATGTAACAAAATGTCGTTTTTTTCTCAAAACGTCCGTTTTTGATGTTTTTTGCTCATCTACATTTTTATTTTATTTTTTATTCCGATAAAATTTTCAGGGCTTGTTATTCAATCCATAACCTAACTTTATACATGTGGAAACTAAAATCGATGCATTTATAAGTGACTTGCAAGGATGATTACGTAAGCGAATTTAGAAGCATGATGGGGGTAGGTCATCTCTAACTTTTTTCCTATTCAAGATATCCAAAATCCCAAAAGTATAAAATTTTGTATTGAGTATATCTATCAATGTGCCAAATTTGGTTGGTAAATAAAAAATCCCTTTTACCTTTTACTTTTATGAAAGCTGGGTTTTTCCCCCAAACATGACGGCCGTTACCATGGCAACCGTAGACTTAAACAATAAAATTAAAATTACATTTTACATATGTTTTCCTGTTATAATGCCTTCTTGCTATAAGGCTTTATCAAAAAATGCCATCGTTATTGAGATAGGTTTATAAACCAGCCTCTCCCCTTAAATCAACTAATTAACTGTATCTATCAAGATTGTTTAACATTCTGACTCTTTTATTGACCACGACCACAAGGAAAGAATATGAAGATAGAAAAGGACACTTTTATTCCTCTGTTGAGGATTCTTCCTAACTACAAAACCTTTGGGTCTCAACATAACACGCAGTGAATAGTCTCTACTGAGCAACTCAAGTCTGCTCTGAAAAACTTTTGAAACCAATTTCTGCTACTATCAAAACCGGACAACAATAGCAATGTCAAAATCCATCTCCCTTCAGAACTTCTTAGAGGAATATTTTTTTATATCGTCATTTTCACAACTCTGAAAGAAAAACTTCATCACTGGGAGACCTGTGACACTTTCATTGATCATCATTTAATCACTAAACAATTGTGAAGAAAAAATATGCAGTACTGTTATCACAAAAAAATTAAGTAAAAGATCCAAAGAATTTCCAATGTCACTTAAATGAACTAATCAACTGTATCTATCAAGATTGTTTAAGTCTCTCACTCTTTTATTGACCACAACCACAAGGAAAGAATATGAAGATAGAAAAGGATACTTCTATTCCTCTGTTGAGGATTCTTCCTAACTACAAAACCTTTGGGTCTCAACAATAACATGCAGGGGATAGTCTCTACTGACCAACTCAAGTCTGCTATGAAAAACTTTTGAAACCAATTTCTGCTACTATCAAAACCTGACAACTATAGTAATGTCAAAAACCATCTCCCTTCAGAACTTCTTAGAGGAATATTTTTTTATATCATCACTTTGACAACTCTGAACACAAAAAAATTCATCATTGGGAGACTGGTAACATTTTCATTTGATTGACAGTCACAGAACATGAGAAGAAAAAATAGTTATCACAACAACAAAGAAATATCCCAAGAATTTCCGTCACTTAACTGTATCTATCATGATTGTTCACAACCCTGAATCCATGAATGGTTAATTCACCAGATTCACTCATATGACCTTATGCAGTTGCGAGCGCCGTAAAACCTCTACTAAAAAAAAAAAGGAAAGAATATAAAGATAGAAAAGGACACTTCTACATAATTCCTAAATTCAAAAACCTATGGGTCTCAACATAACATGCTACGAAAAGTCTCTACTGACCAACTCAAGTGTGCCAACAAATCATTTAGAAACCAGATTCTGCTACTGTCCAAACCTGACAACCATGGCAACATCAAAAACCATCTCCCTTCAGAACTTCTTAGAGGAATATTTGCTTATATCGTCACTTGGACAATTCTGAACAAAAAAGAATTCATCCCTGGGAGATTTGTGACATTTCAGTTTCATTGAAAAGGCCATCAAACACAAAAAACAAAAGAAAAAATACTATATATCGCAAAAAAAGAAACACCACCCGTTACTTCACAGATCAAACTTGAAGCAGTTTCACTTAAATTTGATATATCTACTATTCCACAGTAGCAAAACCTTTTGGGAATACCCATTCTTTGACCTGTATCAAATATTAACAACTTCCAAGAAATTGCTCAGATCCAGAAGATTTTCATCATCACCTAAACCAACTGCATCTGTCAAATTTGTGTCACGACATGGCGGAAGCGGGAGGTCTGGGCAAAAAGCATGTTAGTTGTAGAGTAAGACAGCTGAACTCAAAAAGTGACCTGTTGTCGAGGTATGATTGTTTCTTCCCTAAACCCAGGAGTGTGGGGATGAGTTGGGGTAGCCGAATGACACTGTGTAGGCCGGCTACCCGTCTAACACGTTTCAAATCACAGACAGAACTTACAATAGGGTCTGACTGTCACAAAAACATCCCATCAGAACTTCTTAGAGGTAAAAATTTTTTAACATCATCACTGTGAGAACTCTGAATAGGAAATTCATCATTGGGAGACGTGTGACAACCCTAAATCTTTTGTGCTGTTATCAAATACTTTCCGAAACAATCTATCTTCTTCACCCCATTTTTAGACAAATATACACTACCTACTCTTTTGAGAACATACCCGCCACCATCAACAAAAAAAAACATACCTTGTCTTTGTTTTTCGACCACAGCAGCTTTCTCTTCTGCACTTGTTCAGCATACTTCATGGGATTGATGGCTGCTGGGTTGTAATACTTTGGTATTTCCACGCCTGTCTTGGCCGTCGCCTGAAACAATAAAACAAACAATACAGAACTTTTCATACATCTAGGATGTGTATTCCACAAAGCACAGAGACTTTGAAAACACATTTAGGCATTACATCAACAATGTGTTGGACAGGGTCCCCACCAAATCCTGGAAAATTTTTTCAAGACCCCAATTCGAGGGAAAAATCAGGCCGCTGCGCATCAAGAATGATCCTCAAAAAAGCCAATCTATCAATTATAAAAAGTCAAAATGTCTATAAATGAATGAAAATGTACATTTTGTAGTATAGTCTTCAAACAATAGATGACTATAATACTGGGTGACTGCCAACCCAGATTCTCAATTTTCCAAGGGAGGGGCCTCATCCATTTTCCAGGAACACGTTACATAACAATGAAAGTGTGTGCTCCAATTATATCTAATATAATACATGTATATGTTTGTGAGTACACACACACACACATGTAGGTACATTATATCCAGTCAACAACATGTCAGTGTTAGACCTGCATGTGAGCCTCAACCAGATTGTCTGAAAATTTTGCGCAAACCCCCCCCCCCCCCAAGAGCTTTTGTGGGTGTCATAAGGAAGGACTTCCGAGTAACGAGCGACCACCCCAACAAACACAACAAAGAAGAGACCTAACCCTACCCCTACCCCAAAAAAGAACCTGCAACGAGCCTCATGTGAAAAGGCCAGCACAAGTCCAAAATGAAAAACATTTTTAAAATTAAAAAACCACACTCCAAAACAAACAAGGCTTACAAGGAGCATAATATAATGGCCTAGACTACATCTACATATTGCTAGATCTAAATGAACTAAATCTATAATAATAGGGTTTGATACAATAACACAATAGAATTGGAATATGAATCCTCCATATAGATCTAGAAAACTAAATAAATCTAGATCTAGATCCAGAAGAACAAGTGAATAGGATCTAGGAATAGGCCTTGAACTAGAAATCCGCATCCGATTCAGAACAGAGGGGCTCAGCTGAGTCTAGATCTAGATTCTAAATAAATAAATAATTCACGCACCTGATGAAATGCCTTTTACCAACATTAATATTACAGCACAACCTTTGATAGGGTTTGACAAAATAGAATTGGAATATGAATCCTCCATTGAGGTCTATAATGATCTAAATAAATCTAGATCCAGATCTAGATTCTATTATCTAAGTGAGTCGGACTGGAATGAATCCACACGATCTGAACAATTGAATTTGTCAACAAAACGAAATTCAAAATGGCCGCTCGAGCACGAAACTCAAAGTAGATAATTTAGGTCGTCGTCCTTTTTCGTATTCGCATTTCTACTCAGGTTCCGACAATTATGTCGGAAATGCCGACGTCGGCACGAAAACGAAAGTGCCGACAAAGCCGACGAGAGAAAAGGGGGACGCTGGCAGTCGGCCAGTCCGCGCATTACGCACATTGACTGATACAGGTGGGCCTAGCGATAGCATCGGCCGCCTCACGGGTCGCGTCGCGATTGTCGGATTTCAGACGATTGTCGGCAAACATGCAGGTCTACAGTGTGGCACTGGGACCTTGAGAGACTTTGGTATTTCAGTCTGTTCTTACTTATTTATATTTCCCCTCATCATATTAGTTTAGTTTTAGTAAGAGTTTTACGGCACTTGCAACACAATAAGGTCATATAAGTGCCGACTTCATCATATTAGCCAACATAAACTATAGGCCCTATATAAAAAATGAATCCTGTTTTGAGCCTGAGAAAAGACCTAGAACTAGAATATCGACTGTCAATAACCAGTCTGGGTGTCGTGATTCATATAATAAACGTGAAGACGAAAACCATTGCTGCAACTCAAAGAAGAGTAATATTAGTAATAAAACTAGAATGGCTCAAGTACACCTTATTCAGAGTGAGGTGTAAGAACTGGGGGGGGGCGGGGGGCGCAAGATGCAATGACACTGAAAATCTGTCAATCTTGAACAGAAAGCTAAAATATAGATATAAATTACAATCACCCCATCCAATGAAAGGCGAACATTTTAGTTCAATAACAAGGCATAACGGATCCCGATTCCACACAAGGCCTGCATCAACGCGCGCTTTGCAGAAAGCTCTAAAAAATGCTAAAAATTTGCTTTCAAGTTCAGTTTTTGTCCTCTTGCGTTGCCTTCAGCTCCCCCCCCCCCCCCCAATCCCCTTCCACGAGTGTATCTTGTTTTGTTTTTTAAAGTTTTTTACGGCGCTCGCAACTGCATAAGGTCATATGAGCGCGTGGGACACACTAAACTTTTTCAGTTGGTAGAAAATTTTGAACTTTGCCCGGGTGGCGGCCGAAGCCTACTCTTATCGATTTCAGACCACCAAGGGATCTTTAACGTGCACAACTTGCACATGAGACCTCCGAGATTTTTCGCCCTTGTCCGAGAAGGCTAGGTGTAGATCTTTCCTACCAGAAGATCAGGGGTGTGACTGAAAGACAGCAGTAAGAAGAAGCCAATGAGTAGCAGTAGAAAGGCTGCAGAAAGAATCAGGAGCCCAGAGGAGGGGGCAAAGGAGGTGAAGGGGTGGGGGGCAGAAAGAGGAGACGAAAGCAGACGACAGAACATTGCTAGAGAGTAGGAAAGGAGGTGAAAGGAGACACATTTAGAGAAGAAAAATTTTTTGGTCGCTACCCGGATTCGAACCCGGGACCTTTGAATGAGAGGCGAACACCTTAACCTCTAGGCCACGAGAGCCCCCCGAGTGTATCTTATAAAGGAGTCCTATACTTCACAGCGCTCAGACCGCCGGTCCTCACAGGTTCATTGACCGGTCACGAGGGCAAACCTGTCAAAACGCTTGTATAAGTTCTTTTTCTTTTTCTTTTTTCCAGAAAGCGACAGCAGAGGGCAATTTTTAATATTGATTTATTTTCAAGGCGACACAGCGTTCATAATGCATAACCTGCATGTTACAAATGTTGCGTTATCTATCAGTAGTATCAGACTATTACCAGAAAATTTCTGGGCGGTAACGAAAGCAGATCTTGATTTTCTCCGATCGAGCCTCGGTGTCACACATACAGTTCCGCCACAGCGGTTCAATTACGTTTCCTCTTCAGGATTCATCAACCATACAGTCTAGATAGATACAAATTACACAGGCCCTATCCTTTCCCGACTTACCGACCCATCACAAAATTCCCGACTTTTCCCCGACCTATCTCAAAATTCCCGACTTTTTCCCGATTTCCCAACCTGGTGGGGAGTCAATACCCACTTCTTTGAATTCTAAATTTACTCCACTCATTTCAAAGAAACCTTTTTTAAAAACCTCAACAATTACTCCGTCTTTTTAGTAAAGAGTTAATGGGCCTCAAAAATCACTTTTTAATATACAACTCACACGACCATTTTTTGTATTAAAAAAACAACAAAAAAACACGTCCACAAGAACCCCCCCATCAAAGCAACTTCCAAATGAGCAGACAATGACGAGTTGTTGTTTTTTCTCTTCTGGATCTAAAAATAAAACTATCTTTAACCCTATCCGTACGTCATGTTTTACTATCGTATCCAGACGACAAGGGGAATTCTGTGCAACCACTTTCCAAAGAGGAAATTTACTTGTTCATCAGATCTGTACGCTTTGCATAGCAGTCTGTCAAAATGATTTTTTGAGAAATACTGAAAGTTTCAAAGAGATCATCGTACTAGAAGTATTCTAAAATGAGAAGAATACAACCCCGGGGGTACAAAATGACCCCAGGGGGTACAAAATGACCCCAGGGGGTACAGATAGGGTTAAGTGGACATATCGCCCACCACAAAAACTGCTGGAAACTGGTACAGCACACCATGTCGCTCCAACTCGAGCAGCGGAGTTTAAAAATAAAAAGTCAAGACTTTCTAGAGACAGTTGTCAGGGACATCCTTCGCCTGCTGCCGGCACCGCGGTGTCCGGCTGGCTTTCTCTTGCAGGAATTTCCGGCCACAGTCGGTTAACTTTTTTACCCATGCCTACCTCCTTCTGCATGGCCAGCATGGACTGCATGGCTGCCTCCGAGGGTGTGACAGTCATCGCAGAGAGTCCGGCCGTGCTGGTCACCAGATTGGCCATCAGAGGCACCGGGGGTTTCTTGGCCGCCGGCATCTGCTGGGTCCCCGCCGTCTGCGTGCACAGCGCCGTGCCATCTGGGGAGACATGGTGGAGATTTCATTCAGTTTTAGTAAGGTTTTATGGCGCTCGCATCTGCATGGTGGAGATTTTATTTAGTTTTAGTAAGGTTTTATGGTGCTGGCATCTGCATGGAGATTTCATTTAGTTTTTAGTAAGGTTTTATGGTGCTCGCATCAGCATGGAGGAGATTTCATTTAGTTTTAGTAAGGTTTTATGGTGCTCGCATCTGCATGGTGACGATTAGAGGTGTTACAAAAGAGTAACGAACATAAAAAAGAAGGGAAGATAAGGACTATAGATGTATGATAGGAAAGAAGAAGCAAACCACACCAGAGCACCCGCCAACCACCCACGTCTACAGTACAGGCAGGCATCATGACTATCTCATTATAACAGTGTTTCGCTGAGTGCATTTCAAAACGAGCCATGATCTCACATTTAAAAACATAGACATAAAAATCTAAAGCACTGCCGAAAAAAAAAGAGTTGAAATCTTACCATCATTGGTTAGAGCAGAAGACACATCTCCCCCTCCTTCAATGGCTTTGATAAGCTGCTGCCTCATTTTTTCTTTGAAAGTCATAGGTTTTGAAGGGGGCGGTCGCCCAAAGCTGGCCCCTGGTTTTATCACCTTGTCTCCGAATTTTATCACATTCTGAAATTACAAAACAAAAATCAAACTTGAAAGTGTATCAAACTCATTCATTTTACACCTTAAGTATATATGTGCAGTGTTATTCTTGAATCTATACCAAAATGAACAGCGTCTGGGGCAAGCAAAAAAGAAATTAAAAAAAAAAAGTATTACAATACAATACAATCATGCACAATTTTGTCAACAAACACCACTAGAAACTGTCACAAAACTCAGCTATGGTGGCTCATAAGGTGGGTTCATACTGAGCAGGTAATTTTTCTTTCCAAGAATTTTCCTAGAGTATTCAGGCCCGGATTTCTTTTTTCCAAGACAACTAGTCTAACACTCGGAAAAAATGCTTTCGTTCAGCATGCAAAAATAAATTATGGTACTCTTCAGAATGCGTAAAGTTGAGGTTTTCTAAACTTCAAGGAAATATTTTTACAACAGATCTCGTTACAATTTGTTTTTACAACACTTTTCCAAAATGTTGCCAATTTCCCAAAATTCTAAGAGTTTTCCAGTTTTTTAAGACCAGTAGGAACCCTGCATACGAGGGGCATACCAAAAGTTTTTTTTACCTGACCATGAAGGAATAACGGTAGAAAGCTGAAATTTGGTACTAAGCTTAGTCTTTCTTTCTGTAGTCGCCTCCCAGAGTTATACATGTTTGCATCTGTGTATGACCTTGAAAAGACCTTGAGAATAGAGGACCTCTTTATGTCAGAAAACCAGCCCTCTACCGCTTCTTTGACCTCATCATCACTTTTTTTTACACCAAAATTGTATAACAGCATAGGATGTGCAATCAGTTCCATTTATGGCATGCATCTCCGTAAAAAAATCCAGTAGTTGCTTGCCTTGCAAGAACAAATACTTCATTACTGCCCTATGCTTAATTTTCTCCATTCTTATGTCGAAACTGGTGAACAACGTACCCCCATTCACTTACAGTGTGCTGGTGGTAAAATCAGTAATCTGAAATTCCCAAAAATTTACAAGCACTCTAAGAAGATGACTGTTGGCTTTCACCCCAAATTTAAGCTTTCTACCTTTATTCCTTCATGGTCAGGTAAAAAACTTTTGGTATGCCCCTCGTAAGTGATTTTTCATCAAAATATAGAAAGCCACACTAGTAACACCTCCGCAAAAGGAGCATGTGAGAAAAATGTGAAAGTTGCACTAACACCCAACTTTGACGTCAAGTTACGGCAGCAAAATATCATCCTGTGGGCCTCAATTGGAATGCAAGCCCCAAGTTTGAGACACTTGTGAGTATAACATTAAGGAGAATAAATCAACCACAGGTCAATTATATAGGAAGCTGGTAAAGCACACATCACTGCCCTTCAACAAAATAAAAATGTACCACTATTATCAGTTCCACTCACTTTAGGACTTGAGCTTCGACTCCTATTTCTTCGACTGCGCTCCCTACTCCTGCTACGGTCTCGACTCCGACTGTGGTCTCTGCTCCTCTCCCGCCGACTTCTATCTCTGCTGCGACTTCTGCGCTCTTTGTGTCGGTCTCGCTTGTCTCTGCTGCGGCTTCGGCTGCGTTTATGTTCCCGTCGCCTTCTGTGTTCCCTATCCCGAGACCTGCGGCGATCCTTTGAGCGTGAACGATGCGACTTGCGTTTTCTCTGTAACCCAAAAATTCATTTCTAGATTTAGAGAAAAAAATTTTAATGCAAAAAGTCTCAAAATATTCGAGATGAAGGAACAGTTTTCTTTACCCTTACAGGGGACAAAAAAACATAGTCATACATCAAGTAGAGGCATAGACAAATTAGTATGATATTGCAGACTTCATTCTACATGAAATACGGACCAAAGAATTTAATTTGTTGACAGGATTGTAAATCATCATTCTAAACCAATAAAAACAGCTTTACTCTGGTCTATAGTGGGCCGTATATGTTTTGTTACCACACCATGGCTAAAATTAGGAGTTTTCCTCAATGTTCCCCCCCTCCCCCCCACTCAGAGAGCTCTAGTTCTATCGGAATACTTGGTGGGCCTATGCACCATCGGGTCATAAGTTGGTTTCAAAGTTGAGGCAACAGCCAATTGCATATGTAAATAAGAGAACAAGGGAAATGATAGGAACTAATGGTTACAGATGTGAGCAGAAGCAATAAGCACGCAACATATAACACAGAGGGGTGAACCGAATCCTGTATGGAATTTCTTCAGAATAGTCAAAGACTTTACATTTTTACCTTACCCATTGCTAGCACAGCTAGTCAAGGATAGGCTCCTTTCAAATTAATGAGCCATTTAACAATCACACAACACTTTTCCCAACCATCTCTTCCCTGTCACCCAGTCCAAGACTGGCTTTTATTTCTGCTTCCCTGCACAGATATACTCACATCTTTCCTGTGCCCGCGGTCACGGGATCTTGAGCGTGAGTGGCGACTACGATCTGACGACCGTCTGCGCTTCCTCCTGGACGGAGATCTGGATCTTGACTTGGATCTGCTGTCCCTAGCCTGTAAAAACCCAGCAACAACACATCAAACAAAACCGTGATCGCAATTGAAAAAGAGAAAAAAACAGCTTATGCTGGACAACATACAAATTTAGAACAGTCTCAAGATGTGGATTAAACACAAAAGCTACGAAAGAACAAAACCGTTCAAATTGCAGTTCGTTATAAAAGCATGAATTATTCGTTCATAACGTTTGTAAAATAGGAAAAAGAAGAAAATAATATTCTTAGGTACTTGTACAAACATCTATCAAAAAAGAGTTTTTATGAACCAACTCCGTAAATGAAACAAGATGAAGCATAGCCATGCAGCTTGTATGTCTCGCATGCTGCAAATATTCTATTTTAAAGAAACTTGACTTTGGATAAAATGAGAAAAGGCACTGCAACTAAAGAATCGGGATGTTTATATTCATTCACCTCATTCTGTGAAATCGGTTCACCCCTGAGTCCGTTTCATTTGACTCAATCCGGCTAGTGAGGATTCAGAACCATGTACATGTACACATAATACATCTCCCATTCTACAACAAATATGGACAAGTACACAAAAGACAAATGAAGGTCTTATTCCTGTCATGTTCTCTTTCAACAGTTTGAACATGACATCCACAATCACACATCTGGTCTATAAATCAAGTATAAAAGAAGAGAAGGAACACATTTGTTGTGTCTTGCTCAAGTATTACCCAGAATAGCTTCACTGATTTCAGATTTGTTTCCTATTGTTAAATCATCTGGGAAACTTATTAAGAAAGAAATTTTCGCATACACAATTTGTGAAAGAATCCTCATTAATTCACTTCCATTTTTCTCCAAGTTTAAAAAAAATCCAAATCAGACAATGCTATCTACAATACTTACAGCAAGTTTTGGAAACCAAATAATCACATGCACATATTTCTATGTTGTTTACAAAACGACCATGTGAAACAAATTTAACCGAAAGAAATTTGGCTCTCAAATGTACATATTACTTCAGCTCCTTAAAACAATTCTTACAATGCACCTGTAAATTAACACACTTGTTACATATGAAGCACAAGGAAGACTTGTGATACAGAATGTGGGCATTAAAAAAATGCTATTACACCACTCGAGCCTCTTTGCTAACTTACAGAAAGGTAAAAAGAACATGATGACTAATGAAAAGGATGGCGCAGGACGCGCCTCACAGAGCTAAAAAAATAATAATTTAGAAAAGTCTTTTTCCTCTGAAAACAATCGAGTGTCATCAAATACTGCTACATCACACTGATACTAGTGATATCTACACTATGCCCACCTATACCAACAGTGTACCTGTATTCAATTTCCCTAAATGTTATATTTTCATGCCCCTCACACCATCCAAGAAAATTATAACATCACCTACTGAATGCACAACAGCTTGCATCATTTAAGTTATCAAATTTATATAATTCGCTTAAAATGTAGAACCAAAAGAAATGACAGAATAATTTGTCTGCGAATGAAATGAGCAGGAAACAGGAATCACGGGTATAATAAAGAAGACATTATTATATATATGAGACAAAAGTAAGACATGTATCACATGTGCCGGGGCAAAGCCTGGTAGAAGCATGAGAGTGGGTGGGTACGCCCTTACTTACGCTGGAGGGCTGCAAGGCGCAAGCCCTACTTACACTGTCAAGGCATCTGGCAGCATAGATCAGCTTTACGGACCCATTTTACAGGTCCGCTCAGTAGGAGAGCTCTTTTGTGTTGGTGAATAACCTAGTGTATATAGCAATAAGAGGTCAATCTTGGGTTCTTGTTTCAAATGTGGTAACAAAAGTTTCACTCTTTGGGTCTCCGGTCTACTTTTCAGGTTCTCGACCCTCAAGGCCCCTTCAAACCGCGTGTCTACTTTTCATTTCTGCATCAGCAGTTCAACATGAGGTGCCAACAACCCATTTATATACCTTTTGACTGATAGATGGACTTTCAAAATAAACACCCAAAATGTAGGGGAGGGGTGTCACAAGCTACTACAAGTCGAGTGTACTTTTCTTTGACTCACAATTCGAGAGCCCTCCTCCAGTCAGCACACTTTCTTTACAATTCCCAGTGAAACACAAAAGGAGAGCCATATCACAATCAGTGAGTCTTAATCCATTGCCCAAGACACGTGATGGGGTGGGGTGGGGGTGGTGGTGGTGGTGGGGGGATATCATTAAGCGCAGCTACCTTCGATCTTCAAGGCACAAGTCTTGAGGAGAACTACCTTCAGAAGCAAGGTCAGGATCTACGTTCATGGTCCCCCACTACATCTGAAATTATTAACCCCTCAAAACTCTTGAAATCATCTGACTTTCTACTTGAATTGTGACTGCTCTGACTAACATTTAAAAGCAACTACAGGTTGCTCTTTCCCCAAAACAAAACAATCTTTAAAATGAATACAATACTGACAACACGTAAACCCTCAGATTACTTGAACTGTTCAAGGTAAATTCTAAATTCTTGGTACTCAAACAATTCCACAAACGACCTGCGGAATTCTTTCCAATTAATATTTATCAATCTGGACTACTATCTAGGCCTATGCGATAGGTAATCATAGACGATCAATACAGGAGACCCATCGACAGCTGAGAGAAGAGTGAATCTCAACAAGTTAGTCACTACAATTTTGTTTAATTCGCAGCATTAAACCAAAAGAATTTCACCTACAAATAAATACAAATTTACTCCCTTGACAAAAGATATACCTTTTTTGAGGATCCTGAAACTTCTGTAGACTTCGAGTTCTCTTTCACACTGTTGTTTTCCGATTCAACCTTGTTCTTTGCAGCATCTGTGTTATTAGAGAAAAATGGGAAATGGAAATAAAATCAAAGGCATTAGAGAAGAGTCTTGACAGTAAATACTTCTAAATTAAATAGACAACTTAAACCAAGTTCACATCATTGAATTGTTTAGAATGTCAAATTATATTGCAACATTCCAATCCTTTTAAAAAAAGGAAATATTATTATAATATATATATATTGCACCTTGTTTAAGTCTTTTTACTCTTTAAAAAGAGTTGAGCAAATCAACTTACTTGGAATTTCAGTACTCCAAAGCAAAGTCCCATTTACCCAACATTAACTATGAGCAAAGCATATATTGCCAAGGAATGCCACATTAAAAGTAAAATGACCAATAACGCAACAGGGTAGCCCCACTTACCACGTCTTGGAGATGCATCCGATTCAGAATCTGAAGCCGACGACTCGCTGCCCTTCTTTTTCTCTTCCTCCTCATCCTCCGAGCTGCTTGTGTGACACCTGTTTTTGCGCCGCACACCTGGGGGCAGATGGGACTCATCCTCATCATCTTCCTCCACACTTCTTTTTGCGTTGTCTGAAACAACCGGCTTTGTGTTCAAGCTGCTGACCGACATGGTCTCCGATTCACTTTGAGGACCACCAGAGGCACAACTGTCTTCTTGTGACATACTGGACGGATAACTCGACCGTGCAGACGAGGGATTCCCAGATGTAATAGCACTCTCAAAGTTTTCCCACTCAGACTGGACACGCGTAGAACTGGATTCTCTATCTCTTGATTTTGAAATCACCTGTCAACATACAGTAACAACAGCAATTTCAAATTATTTTCGACATTGGTGGATAGAAAAGTAATAGAACATTCTCTTATAGTATTTATTTTATTTCATATTTACCCTCTTTTTTTTTTAGTAAGTGTTTTACGGCACTCGAAACACAATAAGGTCATGTTCCGAAGATTAGAGTTTTAGTAGAGGTTTTTAGGCGCTCACAACTGCATAAGGTCCTATGAGCGCCAAGGGGTGGATGTCAACAGAGAAGTCCTTACAGGGAATCAGACTTTTCTGCTCACCTCTCTAGCTTCAACAGCACAAAGTCTGCTTCAACTATATAGGCACCCCGGAAATAGTGGGTCACAAGAGTGTGACAAACATACAAAAGAAGTAGAGGAAAATGACAATAGTAAGGATAAGGATAGATAAAGCAGCAGTTCCCTGTTGTAGATCAGGCACAGTTTTATGAGAGTGACATTGATGAATCAGCCAATTTACAATTCTACTGTGCATGAACGAGAAATGTTCCCCCTTTGGGAATGGCCTTAAACTAAAGACACTTTAGTCAGTGGCATCGTCGCAGGGGGTAGAAGATTAGAGGTGTTAGGAGTTACAAGAGAGTAACAAACACAAAAAAGGAGAAGGGGAGAAAAAGATGATAAATGTTTGATAGGAAAGAAGGAGCAAACCACACAACGTTTAAAAAGTGAAAGTGGCTGTGACTATTACAATACAATTTTGACACATTGCCGTTGATAGTAATTTAATACCCGGTGCCCATTAGACGTAGGTGGATCGGTTCGGTTTTTGGCGGCTCCAGTGCCCACTACTACAACTATTCACTTTTGGTAAATTTTTACTTTCACTCCCGCACATAGATGCACTGCTTTGGAGATTCTACTGCAGTATTTTTCGACTTTTTTTTTTACTCATGCACACTTTTTTTCTAGTAGTATTTTGCATGCTGAACACTGAATATATGGCCTTCATTTTGGTATTTTTTAAAAACTAAAACACCCGTTTCATGTACACGTTTGATATACTTTTTTTCTAGTAGTATTGTGCATGCTGAACACGAATATGGCCTTCATTTTTGCCACAAATCAATAGTTACTGAGTTATTAATGTTTGAAGACAGAACTAGGACCAGTGGCGTAGTAATATTTGACTTGTTTTTAACAACATGGGGGGTTTCAGGGGGGCATGCCCCCCCTGAATTTCACAAGGATTTGATGTTTTGGCAATTAGGATTGATATTTACAAGAAAACAATTGATTCGCAAGGGTTTTAGTGGCCACACGTGTGTTCTGCAGCAAAAATTATGGCAGTTTAGCCTTCATATCAGTGCATCTGTGTGTGGGTGTAAAAGTAAAAATTTACCTTCATTTTTTCCGCAATTATAGTTAATGAGTTCTTGGTATTTGAAAATCGGAGTGGTTATCCGTACAATTGTGCGAACAACTCTGTCTAGTTTAAGGTCTGTTCTTGGTCCAGAAATAGTGCAGAACGAGTTCGAGAAAGTCAGTCACTATCGTTCCGATCCGGTCCAAAAATTCACCAGCAAACGGGGACCAACTTTTCGGCACACGGAAGCCTGATTGGCATTGCGGCTGGATTGTACTTTACCGGACCACCTGTCTCAGCCCGTGATTACTACGCACGCCTAGCCTAACTACGCACTCATAGTACTAGAGTACATCCTGTGGTGCGATATACAGTAAGCGATCTTTTGTGGACATCTCTGGAAGTTACAGGTCGATCTTCATGATTTTTTCACCAGAAGTTAGAAAAACTTCCTCTCTATACGGTGTAGCGTATTACTGTAACAGCAGTTTAAAATTTCTATATGTTGTGGTGGTGTTTGTTTGGTAACGTGTGTCTGGTTTGGTGCGCAAGGTTTCTGGTTTGGTGCAACATATCGTCTGGTTGGGTGCGCAATAGTACCATGTTTACAGCTTTAGATCTAGATCTAGCTCTTTTCTGACACTTTTCATCTTTCTCTATCCTTGCCTTGTCTTCTTTTCCTTGCAAGAAGTTCCTGTACTGACCATAACGGAAGGCCAAGGTCAATTAGGCGTGTTCTTTTTGGGAGCTGTGCACCCCCTAACAGGAGATTTCCTTACACCTTGTGTATGTGTTTTGATAATGGATAAAAAGAAAGGTGCTGTGGACACAAGAAGGGGAAAGAAGAAAACAAGAATAAGACTATACCTAGACTAGTATTTTAGAAGGAAAAGGACAAAAAAGAAGAAGAAAAAGACGTGAAAAGAAGAAATTGAAAAAGAAAGGTGCTGTGGACACAAGGAAGTGAAAGAAGAAAACAAGAACTAGACTATACCTAGACTAGTATTCTTTAAGGAAAAGGGCAAAAAAGAAGAAGAAAAAGACATGAAAAGAAGAAATTGAACATTTTGGAGATTATATTTCCATATTAATTAATTTTGACATGAATACATTAACTTATCATCTTCCAATGGCAATATAATGCATCCAAATGGAAGGAAAACAGTCTGTTCCAGTGCACAATGCAGGTCATAAAGAAATAACTTAATAAGTAAAACAAACAAAGGGCCTAGAAGCCACACTATCAATGCCAAATAGCAAAAAAGCCGATGTTGCGCACTGAAACGGACTGCCCAAATTTGGTCCGCTTCAGTGCGCAACCCTATCTGGCATGTTCCTGGGCATTAAGAAGCAGCCTGCGATAGTATTTATCGATTCTAGTATACATTCTACGATACATTAGAGCTAGATTAGCGAGATGTGCTAAATAATCGACTACTCAAGCGCTTAGTTAGTAAATTGACCGATACCAGAACGGTTACGAAAATCATTAATATGAAGGGGCAAAACTTTCCGACACCGTAGAATCACGTGTGTTGACAGGAACCTCCAAAACGAAAGTGAAATAAGCTACATTCTGTGCATGCTCACAGAAAGTGACCTCGTTTTCGCTGTTCTTATCCAAAACAAAGCAGGAGACCGGGGGTTGCGCACCCAAACAGTAGCGCGGTGATGCGGGCCTACTCTAGCGTGTAGTCGCTCAGCGGGACCGCGTCACTTTATCGATCGATATCTCGGCCAAGAGACGCTCTACGAGGTCAAGATAACTTGCAAAGTCATTGGTCACTATTTATAACTTTTGGCCTGTAATTGACTACGTCATTTTCCATATAAGGCTAAGGCATAAGGAACACTGGAATTTTCCATTGAAAAGGGTCAGCGTCTATGCCCTTTAGTTTATATAGGGCCTGCGCGCTTCCCTGTCGAAGTAGGTCAGCCTTATATATAGGCCTAGGGCGTGCGCGCTTCCCGGGTAGCCCGGCTCACGCCCTTTATATCTCTGCGCGCTTCCAGGGTTAAGTACGGCTAGCCTCTTCCTATTGAATATTGGGTGCTTTTTCGGTAGTTCCCATCCCCCTTATTTGAACCCAGAATCTAGAATAGATCTAATCTAGATCTTGAGACAAAACCGGAGAATAACAATTGCGGGGTGGGAACTAGATCTAGATCTAGTCTACCGAAAAATATTGTTGATAGCCTAGTAGAGTCAAGTGAGCATGTCCACACTGAGGACGTAGGGCCGACGGTAGGCCTACGACACGAGCTAACCTCAATCGTTGAGAGTCAATGAGTCAAAATATTGGAATTGCATTATCAGGACAATATTGATACCTGCTCAGTATTTGATGTGTTTGATAATTCATCATCATAACTTGACAACAGATCCATCAGGTAATAAACAAGGCAACACAAAGGTTAACCCATCGAGACGTCAATTGTCAAATTTAGTCAAAGACAACAAAATGGCGTGCGTATTTTCGGTCGAGGCAGGCAGGCACCATTACCAACGTCCCAGATTTCTTTTCGCGATTATTTCTCAAGAGATTGTGTCTTTATCCGCTAAAATAGGACACCGTGGCGGCGTTAGCCTAATATTGTTTTTAAAAATTAAACATAATTCTTAACAACTGGGTGCTGGCAACGAGATTGTTGCCTATATTATACCTATAACTGATCATACTGACGAATAAAACTTATAATAGATCTAAATCAAAGTTTATTGGTATTTGAAAACACGTAACTACTTTTCACTGTGGGTTGCATTGACTATCCCATTATGATATTATCCTGTTCATATCTCCCTGTAGTCACAAAAAGCATACTAAATTCATAGATCTTGTTGAAACAAATGGACATGCATGTAAAAAAAAAAGCATGTATTACCAATAGGCTATCCTTCACCCTTTGCACCATACGTATTACAGGCAAAGGAAAAGCAATTTTCATCCGCAGTCTCGGCCAAGCTCTTGTAGATTCATGTATTTCCAGCTGTATATCAAGCCTCCTTTCTTCGACATAATTATCGTATGTTTCCACTATAAGAAGGGACCGTGGCCTACTCCTTTTTAATCTTTGAGGATTCCAGTACTGATCTTAACTAACTGTCGTGTACTTGTTTCTTATTTGGCCAACAAAAAACCAACGGTCGCTATCTGAGACAGAAATTGGCTAAATCTGGGGATACATTACAGTACATTGGTTTTTAAAAAACATCAAACAAAAATAAAACAAAACAACTCCTTAAATAAATGTGAGGCAGGGTGCCGTGGTGGTGATGGTGAGATCCAAAACCATGGTGACTGAAAATAAACATAAATTAATTTCAATGTTTTAACTTTATACTATACTAGGCCAAATCTATGTAGTCTGTTGGCGTAGTCACAGTGCAGTTAGCCATGAATCCTTTGTGTTGAAGGAATTAATTTACTTTATTTTAATTATTTTTGTTTTGTTTTGTGTGGGGGGTTTTTGCATCATAATAGTCGATCAAGGCTTTTTCTGTCGCGATCGCTATAAAGATCAGCTGATCGAAATCCAACGTTTTTATTTATTCATTCATTTATTTTTTTATTTTTTTTTTTTTTTTTTGGGGGGGGGGGGGTGTACCAGATCTAGATCTAAACTGCTTTACAGCGCTCGCAGCTGCATAACGTCATATGAGCGCGCGGGACACAAACTTATTCAGTTGTACAACATTTTTAATTTTATCCGGGTGGCGGCCAAAACCTAGCCTAGTCTTGTCGATTTAGGACCACCAATTATAGGGATCTCTAACGTGCACAACTTGCACACGGGACATCCGCGATTTTTCGCCCATATCCGAGAAGTCTCCAATACCTCACCTCCTGATTAAGCGAAGAATGTAACAACTATACACGACATGGAGATCAACATCAACAAAACAGAGACAACGAAAGTAAGCAGAAAGCCAGGACCACTCAGGATACACATCAACAACAACAGTCTCAGACAGGTCCAAAAATTTAAGAGTCAGTCGAACCTGCCTTAACGGAAACCTGTATAAAACGAAAACCTGTCTTAACGGAATCTCCCCGCTCCCCCCTTGATATATTCCTCTTTAATTACCTGTATAAAACGGAAACCTGTCCAACGCGGAAACGGAAAGAAAAATACACTCCCTTCTGAGGATTTCACCTGTCTAAGAAGACGGAAAATGCTTTGCCCGCTCAGCCCTGATTTGAAACAAAACTCGCAAATTTGGTTCCGCTGGCTCTAAACTAACGCTATGGTCATGCGGCTGGCCGAGGAAGAGGAGTACCGTAGGGGTACAATTTGGGGGTAGATGTTACCCCATCATGTGAGCCCTGAGCGACGCAGATAGTCAGTGTAGTGTGGGTGTGAAATCTCACGACTGTCCGTGAGAGTGCTCGAGTAGCGAGCACCTAGGCCTACGGAAACTTTCCTGGATCCAGAAGCCTGAGGTGTGAAATTAGACCAATGCCTGCCGCCCTGATCGTACGGCCAGCTGAGAAAAGAGTTCCTCGACGAATCGTTGTTACAATGATGGCAGTTAAGGGGTGGCATTGGTGGGTGGGGCTAATTAAGGGTGGAAGCAAAGGAGATGTTCAAACGTTTCTGCTTTTAATAGGTCAAACAGTGGTTCTATGAAAGGCAAGCACTAGTGGTATAATTGGATAAGTAAGACTGACGCATGTCAATATCAGACAGGATAGCAATTGAGAGGTGTGAAGTTTTGACCACTGCTCGCCGATCGGACAAGCGATCCTTGATCCCACCGGCTGGGCCTTTG
>NW_004797337.1:733666-734655 GCF_000002075.1 Aplysia californica | reverse complement strand
AGAATTACAACATGTGAAATGCGATGCCTTAGAAAAGCAGTAAACAAGACCAGGCGAGACAAAATCAGAAAGCTCAGTAATCAGAGAAATGGTGGGCCCATTAGAAGATGTATGCATCACATCCAAGACCAAAGAATCAAATGGTTCGGACATCTCATGCGATTACCAACACACCATCCAGCATAACGTGCCTACATTTTAAAAAATAAAAAAATTCAACGGCAACTAGACTAGGGGCGACCGAGTAAGACCTGGATAGATGGAGTCAGGGAAACATTAACCACCCACGATCCCTATGACCCAAGCTCTCCGGCTGCCGACAGAGAGACGTCTCTTTATCTTCCCGCGACACCCAAAAGGGTCGGAGGATAAAAGTAAAGTAAGTCCGAGAAGGCTACAGGCGCAGATCTTCTTACATTGTTTTTTTGGGTTTTTGTTTGTTTTTTTGTTTGTTTTTTGTTTTTCGTTTTAGTGGAGTTTTTACGGCGCTCGCATTTCCTGAAAACAGTCAGAAGGAGCCAAGGAAAAGCAGTAGAAATTAGACTGCAGAAAGAGTCAGGAGCCCGTAGGAGGGGGCATTAAAGCAGGTGAGGGGGTGGGGGCAAAAAGAGCAGACGACGAAAGCAGACGACAAAACTTTGTCAGAGAGTAGGAAAGGGTGTGAAAAGAGAAAATTTTAGAGAAGCAAATTTTCTATCGTCGGATTCGACCCCGGACCCTATTGAATGAGAGGCAAACACTTTAACCTCGAGGCCATGAGAGCCCCCAATTATTCAATATATATATATCATGTATGTATCAAGGAGATTAAAAGTAATGGAGGATGCCCTGTGGGCGGCACCGCACGCCTGATACTGATAGGAGCCCTCTCTCGCGGCGGAACCGTGGGCTACCTGCGCTGCGCGATTGCCCGACTAAGGCACTGAAATCTAGATAAGAAAGAAGGTTTTATTCCGAGGTCCTTCAGATTAGGCAGGTCAATTAGTAAA
>NW_004797337.1:727566-731651 GCF_000002075.1 Aplysia californica | reverse complement strand
TCTCCTTCCCCCGGGGAAGCGCATAAATACTGTCGGAAGCTTCTCATCTTCTCTTTCGGGTTTCCCCTACACCTGTCGGAGCAACAAAAAAAAATCCTCCCCCCCTCTCCAACTTTTTTTACGCCCCACCAACCTTTTCGAGGGGGGGGGGGGGGGGGGCAGGAATTAGGGGAAACGAAAGCAGACGACAGAACATGGTTAGAGCAGGAAAGGTGGTGAAATGAGAAATTTTTTAGAATTAAATTGTCCGTCACTGTCACTACTGTCAGGTTTCGAACCCGGGACCTTTATTGAATGAGAAGCGAACACCGTAACACCTCGAGGTATATATTATAGGCCCCATGTGAAACAAGATGCATTAATACATGTAGATCTATAATTATATTCGATTTTCGTTATTGAATAATAATCGATATCTGATCTTAATTTGCAAAAGGTCAGAAGTTTCTTTCTTATTTCTTTGCTGACGTTGTTCCCTGCATAATATTATTATGAATTATATATACGTTCAGCATTGTACAGGGTTTGTTGCTGACAGTTTAAATTCACTGCCATGGTCTGTCGGACTGCGTAACTTAGCTTTATTATATAACGAGGCCTAACCTAACTTTGGCAAGAAAGCCCTCAATAACTGGAACACTAACTTTTAAAGTTTATAATTGGGAGAGAGAGAGAGAGAGAGAGAGAGAGAGAGAGAGAGAGAGAGAGAGAGAGGAGAGAGAGAAAGAGATAAAGATAGATAGACGTGAACTAAATGTAGCCAGGCGTACCGTTATAATAATTATAGCCTAAGCGCATTCACTTCTAGCAATAAGTACACAGTCATCCCAAATATCCATAAACTAACTGATCTGTTCAGTAATACATTATAGATGATATATTAAGAACTTAGAAAAACTTTATTGCCAAAATAACATAAAGAGTAGGCCTAGGCAATGCACATAACTATTATAATATGCATGAAGCAGTTCATTATATCTATTGTTTTTAGGTATATTTGTACTGAATGATAGAATGATAAATAAAGTGTGTTGGACGTGGTAGATTCACACACACACACACACACACACACACACACACACACACACACACACACACACACACACACACACACACACACACACACACACACACACACACACATACACAAACACACATACACACACACACACAGCCTACACAAACACACACACACACACACACACACACACACACACACACACACACGACACATCTTTCTATAGGCCATATCCTTAGCGTACGCTAAGGCCATATCCCTTCCCCATTTTTCATCGGATCTTTGCCTCCCCTTTCTCATTCAACACTTTTTTACCTTAATTATTGCTTTGTACAAGCAGGTATATTAAAATAAGCGAATCCCAACGACTATATACGTACACGATTTATTTCCTTCTCCTTGAAATGTCACCATTTCAGTAAAGATAATATACATTACAGTACAGCACACACACACATATATATATATATATATATATATATATATATATATATATATATATATATATATATATATATATATATATATATATATATATATATATATATATATGTATATATAAATATAATGTTTTTACTTACATTTTTTTAGAGTTTTGAATAATAATTCCCAACCACCCCCCCAAAACCCCCCCCCAAACACACACACACACACACACACACACACACACACACACACACACAAAATAAGAAAAAATGCGGGTGTACGCGATATTATATTTATGAGGGAAATATGTATCTGTATGTCTGACATATAGCTGTTTGCAGGTGAGGGGTTATGTGAGGCAATATATATTTTTGGAGCCCACTCAACTTTGGAGAAGTGCTCAATTAGAGGAGCTTTGGGGAGAGTCAAATTCCAAGAAGGAAAAGACACATGTTTCCGCCCCAATGAAAAAGAGGAACGAGAAACGACACTACCAGACCGGGGCCCGCTTTCACAGCAGGCAAATTCCAGTCGTGTCCCCATTGGGTATACACCAGAGTGGAATACACCACGGAGTAACGGTCTTTGGCGTCACGACCGACTGAAGAAGTTGCGAGTTACTTCCCATGTGTTTTTCCTACTTCCTAAAATAGCGCAGGATCAGCCCCCCCCCCCCCCCCACAAAAACAACAGTTTCCTGTTCTTTCTCGGTCCTTGCTCGCCGGTCAAAGATTTTACGGTACAGGCAAGTCAGATAACTGTGTTTGTTCATTTGTCTCACTGTCGTGTTATTGTCGTTGCTGGTCACTGGTCATTTTTATTCTATTTTTTAATGAAAGGTTTGTAGAATGCACATTGAAATGGTAAAAGTTGTGTCTTGTGTCGTTGTTTAGAATCTAATCTAGATCTAGACTAGATTCTAGACTTCTTATAGACTTATATTTCGTTTTCTTATCTACAAGTGTTCGATCTATAATGACAGTGACGTGAAAAGTTCACGTTGGAATGAATAAGTAGATCTAGATCTATATCTAGATCTAGATATAGATCTAGATCTAGATATGACATATGATGTATACACATTGTCCTCCGATGATCTGGTCCCAGATCATGACCAAGCAAGGAACTTAGAACTATTGGAGCCTCCTCTCTCTCTTCGCGGCGCCACGAGCAGTACGCCGCGGTGGGGATCAAATATGGCATGGCGACCGACTGTGGGCTAAATCACGAACTGTGGCGTTTCTTTTTATAGAATCTTATCGGGCTGGGCCACGTTGTGGGGGTGGACGGGGTGGGGGAATGCACGCAAGGAAGAGGAGATGGGGCTGGGATGAAAGAGGAGGGGCGGGCCTTGGGAAGGGACGAAGGAGAATGGGAAAAATTAAATAAGAGAGAGAGAGAGAGAGAGAGAGAGAGAGAGAGAGAGAGTGTGAGTGAGACAGACAGACAGACAGACAGACAGACAGACAGACAGAGAGAGAGAGAGAGAGATTGTGATCAACAGACGCGCTGATGGATAATGACAGGGAGAAAAAAAAAGTATGTGTGTGATACGGACTGTTCAATTCTTTAAGAGTTTTATGTTATAATCTAGTTTAAAAATCAAAAAGATGTGTAAAATGAGAAGAAAACTTGTCCGAGTAACATAAAATTATCAAACATACCAAATTATAAAGATAATCTTTCAAGATGCTAAAATATTTAATTATAAGAAATAGATAAAAATATTTATATACTTTTAAACAGAATTTAAGATTATGATTGCATGATTCTAGGCGTGCACCATAACTAACTTTATGTGTAAGGAATTGCGGACACAAAAGAGGGTCGATATTTGTTTATCTAATGGCTAACAGTATGTCTTGGTCTATAACTAATATTATTGATCACAATAATTTTGTTTCCTGGTTTTCACAAAGTGGAGCGCACAATTATTTCATATATCTTTAAAAAAAAGAAGATAACCGCACCCTTGGAGGTGCGATCGCATGCATGAGGGTGGATAACCTTTGAAGGTTTTTTTGTTGTTGTTTGTTCAGTAAAGTATGATATGGAGAGCAGCCTTTTTAGTCCCTTATTACATTCCAGAGGGGGATAATTTATCTTAGTGATGACTCTTGTGTAGTAAAATTTGTTGTTGCTTTGTTTGGTTTATTTTTTTAACAGCAGAATCTTAAGTGAACCGGAATTATTGATTGTGGGATCTTAGGTGAAGACTACAACAATAGAATTAAACCGAGTATAGTTCTATCCAACAAGACTCAAACTCTTATCCACCCCACCCTACCCTCTCCCCTCATCTGATATGGTTTGGTGTTTCTTTAACATAGAAAATATTCATCAATTATTGTTGTTGAGTATTGATTTCATGTTCTAATGGAGCCTCTAGATATCTAACATTTAGACTACAGTAGCATCTAATTTGCACACACAAAGGAAAGCAATATCTTTAATTAAAATGTATAATGTGTATATACATACACACACATAATAATTATATAAACTCATAATAATTATATATATTTATGAATAAGAATACTTAAAAAAAATTGAGTATCTCAGTCTTTTTGCTGGGGTGTTGTATCCCTTTCAGCCTGGGTTGGCCTTGGCATATAGCGCCGGAGCCAGCCTCTTATGAATA
>NW_004797337.1:726385-727466 GCF_000002075.1 Aplysia californica | reverse complement strand
TATAATGTTTTTACTTACATTTTTTAAAAAGTTTTGAATAATAATTCCAAACAACCCCCCCAAAAATAAAACCCCAAACACACACACACACACACACACACACACACACACACACACACACACAAAACGAGAAACAAAGCAGGTCTACACGATATGATATTTATGAATGATTGCCAAACATATTATTATACTTATGAATTTGATTAGATAAGGAATTATGTAGGGCAAAATATACTTTTGAAGCCGACTAAACCTTGTAGAAATGGTCAATTATAGGATCTTTAAGCAGAATCAAATTCAACAGTTAAGCACAAGCGGTTGTACGCGCCAATTGAGAAAGACGAACGAGTAACGACACTACCAGACCAAGGGCACCGCTTTCACAGCAGGCAAATTCCAGTCGTGTCATCATTGGGTATACACCAGAGTGGAATACACCACGGAGTAACGGTCTTTGGCGTCACGACCGACTGAAGAAGTTGCGAGTTACTTCCCATGTGTTTTTCCTACTTCCTAAAATAGCGCAGGATCAGCCCCCCCCCCCCCAAAAAAAAAACACACAACAGTTTCCTGTTCTTTCTCGGTCCTTGCTCGCCGGTCAAAGATTTTACGGTACAGGCAAGTCAGATAACTGTGTTTGTTCATTTGTCTCACTGTCGTGTTATTGTGGTTGCTGGTCACTGGTCATTTTTATTTCTATTTTTTAATGAAAGGTTTGTAGAATGCACATTGAAATGGTAAAAGTTGTGTCTTGTGTCGTTGTTTAGAATCTAATCTAGATCTAGACTAGATTCTAGACTTCTTATATTTCGTTTTCTTATCTAGATCTAGATCTAGATCTAGATTCTACAAGTGTTCGATCTATAATGACAGTGACGTGAAAAGTTCACGTTGGAATGAATAGTAACTAATAGTAGATCTAGATTTAGATATATAGATTTCTAGATCTAGATATAGATTCTAGATCTAGATATGATGTATACACATTGTCCTCCGATGATCTGGTCCCAGATCATGACCAAGCAAGGAACTTAGAACTATTGGAGCCTCCTCTCTCTCTTCGCGGCGCCACGAGCAGTAC
>NW_004797337.1:712549-724965 GCF_000002075.1 Aplysia californica | reverse complement strand
ATGATTTAAATTGTGTTGCTGGGGGCATAGAAACACTTTCATTCTAATTTTTTAAAAGGGAAACAACTTAACTGTGAAAACTTCGGTCCACTGCAGCATCATATCGGTTCTTACACTTAAATACAACACAGGTGCAAGGCATTTTTACTAATTGACTTGGCTAATCTGAAGGACCTCGGAATAGAACCTTCTTTCTTATCTAGATTTCAGTGCCTTAGTCGGGCAATCGCGCAGCGCAGGTAGCCCACGGTTCCGCTGCGAGAGAGTGCTCCTATCAGGCGTGCAGCGCCACCCACAGAGCATCCTCCATTACTTTTAATCTCCTTGTGATCAAGTCAAGTTACAGGAGTTTGAGAATGTGTTGCACGTTTGTGGTTGCTGGTACCCCCTTTCACCGGTACCCCCTTTCACCGGTACCCCCTTTCCCCTCTGCCAGTTGAGTAGTAGTGTCAGGCATGACCCTGACCCTGTTCGTGACTGCAGCAATGTTCCACTCCTTGCTATACATCTTCCCTTGTTTAGCTCTGCTTTGATGCATGTACAATTTTTTCTTGAGAACTTACTTGCTTGTAGTTACTGCGCATTCATTCACACACCAAACTCATACTCGGCCAAGCGACAGTAATTCGACTAACCCATACCCTACGCAACAAATTGCGCTGAGTAGACTAACAAGCGCTCTTTGGAAATTGCCTTCCTGTTTCAATTGATAATTTGCCATGTAAATGTGAAGATAGTTTGGTTTTAAAAAAAACCTCATACTCCCCCCCCCCTCTATCAGGGGGGCAAGTCCCCCCCTGAAAGCCCCATGGCTAGTGTACATTTTAATACACACGTAAGCACGGTGGGTCCACCAAAGTTTAACCCGCCCAAAATAAATTTTTAATACAAAAAAGGTAGAAAAATACTGGCTAATGTGGTAGGGTTCACTTAACCTATATGGCCGCTTTTGTCCTTAGCAATCACTTATTTCTTATGTAAACAAACGGAAAGGCTATTTCCGAAGGGCCGTCATTATTCGGACTCGAGTCCGAATAACGTTTTTTCATATTCGAACTCGAGTCCGAATAACATTTTTTCATATTCGGACTGGAGTCCGAGTCCGAATATGAAAAAATGTTATTCGGACACGGTCTGGAAAAAAGGAAGTGTCTTCGTTCTATAGATCTAACGTTCAGTGCTTCCAATTTTCCGCCATTTTTTAGTTTCCCCCACACTGTATCTGCCGATCCGATGCCCGCCACCTCATTGATACGCCCCCCCGCCCCACCCCCCATGTTTCCCACTTTCTTTGTGGTAGAAAAAGGTAAAATTGAAGATTAGCAGATCACCTGGCACCTGCATATTATGAGCTGTGTAAAAAAAAAGACAGATTCGTTCAAATACACAAGCCTGTGTCATCTCGATTGTTTTACCAAGAAAAAGTTGTGTTGCTATGTAGAGCCAAGCATACGGCAACTTTTGATTCCATAGACCAGCGCACAATTCATTATGTAAATCTACGTCAAGACTAGCTTATTATTGTAATGATCAGTTGCCGGGGGGGGGGACTGACGCGTATGCGACGTTCAATGCCAGGACCGATAGTGCCCCCCCCCCCCTCCCTGACACGCACACACAGCCACATGTGTGCAGGCCGCCCATCCGACCTCGACACACGCTAACGAGCCATCTTTAATTGCTTCTGATGACCTCTTGACAAATGAACATTTATTAGAAGCGCTATAACTTTTCAGGCCGGCCTCAAATTCATCATAGGATAAAAACTCGGCTCCTGCACAATTTAACGCCATTTTGCCCGAAGTGATCGTGGTCTCTACCCAGCCTGAGGCGAGTCACGAGTGAGGCAGGACAGGAAGCTGGAGTCACGAGTCACAGGAAGTCGGCAGTGATGTCATGCTGGACAAGAATCAGAGTCTGAATAACATTTTTTCATATTCGGACTCGAGTCCGAATAGTCACTTCGATTTCCGAAGAGCCACGACTAACATTCAGGCTGTATTGTCATCACTTTGGCTGGTCATGATGGCGAGCCCGACAAGACGCTTCTTGTATGACTTTCTTTTTTTTTCAGCAAATGACAGCACAGGACAAATATTGATTTATTTTCATTCCGATTACCCTTATAATAATGAGATTAGGTGCGCAGCATAGATGTACACTGTAATATATCCCTGTAATATTAGTTAAATGAGCAATAACTGTGTTTGGTTCACTATTGTTAATTGCCGTAGTTATGTCTCCTTATTTGAATGTATTAATTTGGTACTCTTCAGGATGAGCAATTAAAGTGTCCATCAAAGGAAATTGTTAATTCTTCCCAGCCTGACTCAGCCCAGTGACAGAAATATGCAATATTTGACTCATGATAAGAGATATGTGCACAACTTTTACCTATTCATTAAGGAAACATTATCTATCAAATGAATGTTTTTGTGCAATGTGATGTGGGCCAATGGCCTTAAACACTGAATAAACTTACTTACTTAATTTTCTTTTAAACACTTTTTTGTTTTTTTATTTGTCCAATTGACCTGAAGCAGCAGTCTTCTATAAAACGACATTTTATCAATTTTGATTCTATTTTTATTTTCAAATGTCTATGCCCGGGCCTCATTCCCTTGTGCAAAATTACTGTTCAGTATGCACATAGCGAAACTGGCAGAATGCTCATTTTTATGGAAAAAGTTGGTTTCTTTAATTTCATTATTTTGACGAGTGCCTCATTTCATGGTTCATCACACTGCAATGGATTTTGAATCAGATTAAAAGAATATTTTTATATTTCCCTTTGCCCTTTGGTTAAAGAGCTAGAATTTTCATTTTTAGGAGTTTTTAGTACGTTTTAGAGAAAAAGAATGTTAACAGCTTCTTAGACAGTTAGATGGTTTTTTAAAACACTGCTTGCTGTTCTTTTGCACTGTATCGTTTATTGTTTAAATTACTTGTTTGGTATTTTTAGAATAAGTGTATAGAACAATTAAGTCATAACTATCTATAGCTTTACTTGTAAAGTTGGAGTAAATGATAATAATGATATATAGGCAAAAAGCTCCGTCACTTAACTGTCTATGATTCAGTGAGTGTGATTCGTTGTTCTCATAAAAATGAATTAAATTTTTTTGGGTAAATTTCAGAAAGAATGCAGCTATTCCTCTGATTCCTATCTGCCTTGTGATAGGGCTCGTTTTATAGACAAGCACAATGGACGTTCATAAAGAAGTGAGGAAGGTCTTTTCTGAGCTTCAGAATGGTCATGGCAGCAGCCTCTATGGTGCCCTCATCATGCTGCGCTCCACGCTCATCAAGTCTCGCCCTGCCATGCAACAACTGATAGAGGGTGGATTCATCAAACTGTTGCTGCAGCTTCTGGAGGACAGAGCCAGACATGTGAACAAAGTCAAGACAGCAGACATTATTATGAGCACCTTGGCAAATGTGTGCATCGAGGAGAGTGTAAGAGATAAGGCAAGTTTTTTTGGTTCTTTCTTCTGTTTCAGAGATGACCGTTTGTGTACCTGTTTAACGGGAGGAGTGACCATCCGTTTGGCTGATTTTGGGTCAAGCTATGTGAATTGAGATGTTAGCTGATTTTTGAAGGTCAACCCGTTCTTTGTCTAAAAACAGCTACGACACAATTGTATCACAACGTGGTGGAATCAGGCGCTCGTCAGTTTTGGGGCATATTGGGTTATCAGTATAATCATAAAGCCTGTTCATTTGCCTTCGTTTTGGTGAAAAAAATATCCATCTATGGTGAATACAAGGTGAGTTATTTGCAATTGAAGGAGGTCTGGGTTGCCTGGTTTCCGAGGTAAAATTAGTGAGAGAATGGCCACCAAAGATTAGTTATTTCCTTAGCTTGAGAGTCCGTGCAAACAGAAAACTTACATTTTTGTGCCTTTTATCAACGTTTTTCAGTAAAACCCGCACAGAAATGTGTTGTCTAAAGGGCATAAAAGGTGTTGAGCCATAAATCAAGAATTAGATAAAAATTCACAAACCTCCGAAAAAATGCCAGTTTCTTCACTTTGACTGTTTTGACGAGCGCCTGGTTTCACCACGCTGCCTCACAATTGAGAAAATGTTCTCGTCGAAAATTGCCTTTGAAAACATGTTAAAATGTAGTGGATTTTCACAATTGTCGTTTTTCTCAAAGTATCATTTTTTGGGGCTGTTTTTCCCCTACTCCTTCTTTAGTTTTCATCCTTTTGACATCAAAATTTCAGGAAACAGAGATGGCAAGGCTACTATCAATGTGACAGAGAGATGTATCTGAAAAAAATAACACTTCTCTATTGGCAAGCGATTACGCAACCAAAATTTAGAAAAGGTTTATAAACATTAGGAAAATGCTCGTATATTTTTTAAATTTTAACCATATTTTTAAAAAATTAAAGTTTTAGTAAGGTTTTACGACACTCGCAACTGCATATGGTCATATGAGTGCCAAGGGGTGAATGTCAAAGAAAAGTCCAAACGGGGAATCAGGCTTACTCTGCTCACCTCTCCAGCCTCAACAGCATAAAGTATGCTTCGACTATCAGTACTATCAAGGCACCCTGGAAATAGCAGTTCACAAGAGAGTGACAAACATACAAAAGAAGAAGAGGAAAAATGATGATAGTAAGGATGTGGAAAGAAAAAGCAGTTGTTACCCCTATGTTGTTCAGGCGCAGTATGAGCATGACATTGATTAAATCAGCCTACTTACAATTCTACTGTGCATTACATGTTAATATCCCCCCCTTTTGGGAATGGCTTAAAGACACTTCTGTCAGTAGCACTGCCCTTGGAGGGAGGGTACCCTTATTGAAAAATGCTCTCTGTTAACTTCATAGGGACTGATTCAGGTATACTCTCTCCAAATTTGGTCAAATTTGGTCAAATTTGGTCAGTAAATAAGAAAGCCTTAGGGATTTTAAATTTATTGTTTATTTTCAATATGGTGGCCGTTTCCATAGAAACCGTTGCAGCCATGCAAAAATAAAAGTACGTGTAAAGAGATTGTTCTATGCGTAACTTATATGTTTCCTTAGATTTGACCTCGAGCAACAAGCATAGAAAATGGTCCTCGGGGGTTGCTCCTCTCGTTAAGAACTTGTACATAAAGGAACTTGATGCTTCTCATTGTGTGCATGTTATTTGTATGACTAATATTTTAAAAAAATGTCTTTTGGGCCGATACTCATTTTGTGTTCTATGCACAGCCTTCCCTATTCAAAAACTCCGAAGCCATGCTTATTGTCACTCAGTATTCTTTAGTTTTTCAAGATTTGCAGCAATTCTCAGTGTTTTCCTTAAAGAGGTCACCATATCATTCTTTCTTCTTCCAGATTAAGTTAGCAGCCCTGATCTTGTTTCTCAGGCGGCACACTGTTTGTATTGTGTGAAATTTTTGAAAATGTAAATTAACCCAAACGTGATGCCTGATATGTAAAAAAAGCCTTCTCTATTCCAACATCACCTAGACAAAGGGAACTGTATTTGGCTAAGAAATATACTTATACTGATACTGCCACTTCCTGAGAAATTTCTGTGTCTCAGATAGTCATGTTTCGATTGGCTGAGGAGAGACCTTTTGATAGAGTCATTGTACAGGATATTGTTACTATAAAAGAAACAACCGTAAAATAAATAATGAAAGAACAATATTTCCTTTGTCTTTTCTGCAGGTTGTTGCTTGTGATGGTATTGCTGTTATTGGTAAGTTAAAGTGTTTTTTGTTGTTCTTTTTCGAACCGGTGTCTGTGGTATAGTGGTTAGGCCATTCGCTGCCACACATTGGAAACGGGAGTTCAATTTTCGAATAGGAAGGAAATATTTTTAGAGTATCTCGGTCTTTCTGCTGGGCTGTTGGGTCTTCTAAATGATCTAAATTGTGTCAAAAGGAATGTAAAAACACTTAAATGAAGAAATTAAAAATAAAATTTTTCCTTTCCCAGTTCTATCAAAATGATTCCATGTTTTTTATCTCTTGCATTCCCTTCAGGTACATTTCTGAGGGAGCTGAGCAAACGCTTCACAAGTTGTAGAGTAACTTGACCACTTGCGGCCACGAGCGAGCATTCCCCACTAGCTAGCACTGCTTCTGCACTAAGAGATTCTGAACTTGATTTTCGAGGCAAAAAAAAGCCGCAGGAAGGGCCCTGACCTGGCCGGGAATTAAAAGACTTCAAGTATAGAGTGCAGTGGGTGTTTTCTGCACAACTTCGGCGTACCACTTGGCGGCCGGCAGCCCTGGGTGCGGCCGACGACGAGCCAACGACGCGGCCACCTGACTTAGGTGCGGCCGAATCCATACCTGTTATGCGGCCAGGCCTTAAACAAGCTTCAAACACTTGAAAATATGACAAACAATGAAGGAAATCAATAACAAATGCATAAGGTGCAATTTGAAATATGGTAGGCCTACATTCAACTTTAATGAGATTCAACAGACTCTTGATCAGAGCATGCAAACGAAATGGAAATCAGTGACACAGAATGCGAACGGGAAGGTTCAAAATTAAAGAATGGTACATACAAATTAAATGAGATTCAATCTACTTTTGATCAGAGCATGCAAACAAAATGGAAATCAATGACTGCGTAGATCTATGCAAAAAAATGCAAGGATAGTAGATCTAGATCTAGATAACGTCTACTCTTGATAAGAGCAGAACGGACAAGTCTCACGTCTCTGGCCTCAAGGTACGATCTCCACCGTCATGCTGACCAAGTGAATCCCCGCTCTCCTCATTCAGTGTCTGGCCTTCCTTCCGCTTCAGCCAATGCTGGCATTTCGTTTCCAGTTCTGACCATGTTGCAGTCCTCCACCTCTTCTTCATTCATCTCATGCATAGCATATTATTCTCGTTCTACTCCAAGTCCAACGACTGGTCTTTTGTTCCCATCTCCATCACTCTCAAGCATGTCTGCTCTTTCTGTTTCTTCTGCTTCAACCACTTGTCTTTTGTTTCCTATGCCTTCATTGTCAGCAGCAACACTGTTTCTCTTTCTCTCCGTCTGTGGTCCAACTCTTGATCCTTCTTCAAGTTCAAGCGTTTCATTGTCCATGTGTCATCTCTGTGGAGTTTCATGTCCTTCCACAACCCCCACTTCAGCAAACATGGATTCCTCAGTCGAAAATTCTTCTTCAATGAAATCTTTCAACTGCAGGTCATCTTCATCAAACAGTATCATTTCACTTTCATTGATATCTGCACTTGTATCATAGTCTGAATCGCTCAACCTCTTCTTGGATTTGTTTCCTTTCACTTTGGACTTCTTTTCTTTTGCTTCTTCTTATTCTCCGTCCCCTTCTCCTTGGCTAGTCTCTTCTTGCATCTTCTTTCTATTTTCTTTCTCCACTTTGCTTCTTTAGCTCCTCTCGCTGTTTTTCTCTTTCCTTTCTCGTCTTCCATTTCCCCTCTTCCATTTTGGCTCTACTCTGTCCACTTTTCTCATTTCCATCTCTGCTTTCCTTTTGATCTTTCTCTCCTTGTTGATTTAAGAGTCAATATATGAATTCTTGTCCACTGATGAGCGATGGAAGGTTTTCCAGCGATGTCTTTCTCTTGCCGCCATTATTCCTGCGTTGCGAAGTAGGAAGAACGAAGGGATCTTTCAGTCTTAGATTGACTTGGCATCTCCCCATCCCTTCACTGACTGTTTGTTACACATTGTCTAAAGCTTCTTTTGTCCCCTACGGTTTCCCACTCATTTTGAGACTTGCTTGGGACAACACATTTTTTTGGATAGTTCAGTGTTCACTTCATGCAATACTTGAGTTTTTGTTTGAGTTGGCTTTTAACGTCTCTAATTAAAACCAGTAGGTCATTTAGGCAAATTAACGTGCTGTTACACTGGGATATGAAATGTAACAGAACTTATTATCCCATCTAGTCACAGTGTACTAACACCGGACCAAACCGTCATAGCACCCGTCCCATAATGCCGACGCCAGGTGGGACAGCTACTAGATCTAGATACTAGATTGCCAGTTTTTTTAGTCTTAGGTATGACCTGGTCGGGAATTGAACCCACGATCTTCCATCCCCGAAAAGGACGCCATACCACTAGGCCACTGAGATCGGTGCCATGCTTGAAAATATTGTATTGTTTCGTTACCAGCAGATCTAGATCTAGCTTTATTAAGTGGACAAAAAGCTTTGCAAACAGCCTACCTCTATCAAGATCAAGGTCTAGATTCTATCTCAAGACCGTAGCCTTCATTTGACCAGGGCTATCTATCATTTTGGACTCTGGCCGCGGCTAGGACCTCTACTGTAAAGCCCGTCCTCGGTGCGGCCGATTCGACCGCATGTGAGCCCACATGAAAAATTACCCTGCCCTGGCTGCGTCCATTGACGTTGCTCCGACAACTTACGTTTGAGCGATATTTATACAATGTTAGGCTTTAAAACATGCATTTTAAAACGCAGAAACCACACTTAGTAGACAAAATAATAATATTTAGGTTGTGGTAAGAGCTAATAAAAAAACTCACTTGAAATTTCACAAAGGGATGTTTTCTGGGTTGAAAAGTTCAAACTCGCATCACGTGTGTCGGAACAGCGGGAAAGACCGGAAATGAAAGTGAACGCATTGGCAGACCCAAGAGAAGCTACAGTGGTTTATTCAAAGCCTTACAGTAGCTGGAATGCGAGTTATGAGAACTGGCCGCACACTAGCAGTGGCCGCGAGGGGGTCAAGCTACTCTACACCTTTTCTGTGAAATATGAGGATCGAATCTTCCTATTTTTTTGGTTGGATTTATCATGTTCTGTATAAAATGTGGTGCACTTTGTTACCAAATAAATGGTCCCTGTGTTGGTTAAATTTAAGGTGTGCGTCCTCATCATCATTACCTTTCTCATTCTGGATCAGGGTATAGGCCACGAACAAACACTTTCCAGCTTTCCCTATCCTGGGATAGCGTCTTGATGTTATTCCATGTCTTCCCACTTTTCTGTACATCGATTTCTGCAGGTTCCACATGGTCTTCCCCTTGATCTTTTATCCTGTGAATTTCAATCCAACACTTTCTTTGTTATGCATCTGCCTGACTTCTTGAGAGTATGTCCAATCCATCGCCACCGCCTTCTTCCTACCTCATCTCTGACTGGGCTTTTTCTTGTTGGTTTTTTTTTAACACTTCCTCGTTGCTGACCCTGTCTGTCCGCAATAAATAGCCAGAAATTATAGTATCACGACACGTTATTTGTGAGCTTTTCTGTATATGTGAGGCAGCGTGGTGGAATCAGGCTGTCGTCAAAATAATCAAAGTGAAGAAACTTACATTTTTCCACAGGTTTGTGAATTTTTTTCAAATTTTTGTTTTTTGACTCAACACCTTTCATGCCCATTAAAAAACTCATTTCTGTATGGATTTTTCTAAAAAACGTTGATTAAAGGCACAAAAATGTACATTTTCAGTTACCATGGACTCTTAAGCTAAGGAAATAACTAATCTTTGGCGGACATTTTCTCACTAATCTTATCTCTGAAAACAGGTGACCCCCACCCCTTTCATTCGCAAATATCTCAACTTGTATTCGAGATAAATGGATACTTTTTTCATCAAAATAAAGACAGGTGAACAAGCTTTAAGATGATACCAATAACTCTACATGCCCAAGAATTGACGAAAGCCTGATTCCACCACGCTGCCTCACATATATGTGAGGCGTGCTGCCAAAATGAGTTACTTCTCGCCTAGCACAAATGGAGATATTGGCCAAACATCGCCGTTGGGAGCACATTTGTAGATTTTCTATTGATGCCATGTTCTTTAACTATAACCTGTCTTTTATTATTTCATACTTATGAATTGGAAGAGCTTCACGTGTGTGTGATGTATCTATTTCTTTAAGGCTTGAATCGGAGAGGGAACTCATTTTGCCTGCACGCTTCACATATACTGTTGAAATTTTCCAAAATGGCCATCCATTGTTGAGGAGAAAAGTGGTTGTCTTAGACAAATGGTTGTCTCAGACAGTGTCATTATAGTATTGAAAAAGGACAAGAGGCGAAGAGGGGGAAGTGGTTGTTTGTACAGGTGGTTGTCTTGGATAGATGGCCCTTAGAGAAGGTTCGACTGAATGATATATTTGTCAGCTGTTGCAAACAGCAAAATACAAGCAGCTGCTGTTTATAGTTAATTAAAATGCCTATGAAAATTTTGAAGCTCGATCTTGATGTGAGTCATATCATCATTTTATTTGTCAAGCTGTATGACTTTGATGCAGGTAGGTAACTTGACATGAGCTTTGAAACTGTCTATGATTATTTATAGTAGGGCTAAGCTGCAGTGGAGTTCTTATACCTCCATAGCCTTTGGGGTGGGGGGTGGGGGTGTTTAAGCTGAAACAATGGAGATGCTGTTCTCTCTCAAAGCCTCTACTATAATTATCTGAGACAAGACTATAATGGAGGGATTTTTTTGCCTTCTTGATCTTGGTAACCAACAGTATTTTTGACACCCCATGGTGTGGTGCTACTGACTGAAGTGTGTTTATGCCATTCCCAAAGGGGGGACATTAACCTGTTCTTATGCACAGTAAAATCGTAAATGGTTTGATTCATCAATGTCATGCTCATAACTGTGCCTGAACTGCAACACGGAACTGCTGCTTTTTCTTTCCTAATCCTTACTATCGTCATTTTTCTTCTAATTCTTTTGTATTTTTGTCACACTCTTGTGACCTGCTATTTCCGGGGTGCCTTGATAGTCGAAGCAGACTTTGGGCTGTTGACGCTAGAGCGGTGAGCAGAGTAAGCCTGATTCCTTGTAAGGACTTCTCTGTTGACATCCACCCATTGGCGCTCTTAGTTGCGAGCGCCGTAAAACGTCTACTAAAACAAACGAGTCTGTTTGACAAGGGTGTGAAACTGGGAGGGATCAATTTGAAAAGATCCTCATTTTGTGGACCAACATTTTTGTTGACAGTGCGAGTGGCGAAGGCGTCGGAGGAGGCCAGCATTCACAACCGTGCCATTCGAGCGCTGGCCAACCTGGCGCAGGAGCGGGCCAACTGCGAAGCCATTCTCGACCTTGAAGTGCCCTCGTTTGTGGCCAACCAGCTGATGGTGGTGCAGGATGTAGAGTGTCAGTCTACCTACTGCAGAGCCCTAAGGTTTGTTGTTATTCAGAGAAATTGTTTTCTGTTGTTGTATTGGAAACTGAGTTCTCATTCCTGATTCTTTCTCTCTAGTGTTTTTGTTGTAAAGGTACTTTTCATGTATTTTTTGTGAGTGGTTGGCGGGTTCTCTGATGTGGTCTGCTCCTTCTTTCCCATCAAACATCTATCGTCCTTATCTCTCCTCCTTCTTTTTTGTTTTTGTTACACTCTTGTAACATCTCTAATCTTCAGCTCTTATGTGACCTTATTGTGTTGCAAGATCAGTAAAATACTAACTAAAACAAAAAACCGAATCCCATATTTTCTCTTCACTTTGCCAACTGCAGATCAATACTTGATAGTCAAGAGAGTCAAAATAAGGGAAGGATACTGGTTTGCGTTTAGCAGGCTGCATCGCTGTAAGCCCCTCTGTGAACTGGAGTGAGTAAGGGAATTTTAAGGAAAATTTCCTGAGCCTTATTCCCTTCAGTGTCATATAGATATAGCTGGTACTAGCTACTCCAAACTTCCTGCAGCGAGAGGGATGGGAAGAGAACTTTGAAGGGTCCAGACTACAGCCGACAATCAAAGTATGTGTAATTCTGTCTTCAAGCTGTGAATAGTCTTATTTCCTTCAGTTGTGAATGACCTTTCAAAATACAGTCAAACCTGTGTTAGATGGCCACCCATTGTCAAGGAGAAAAGTGGCCGTATTATACAGGAGGCCATCTTAGGCAGGACTGATCAGGACGAAGAAAACAACCCATTCCCATCTGAAGTCCCAATCGAAAGTAGCCGCATTGTTGTTATTGCTCTTGTTGTTGCTCTTGTTGTTGTTGGTTTGTTTTTTTAAAAATATTTTTATTTTGTTGGTGATTTTGCGCAAGGGTGACAATAAAACGAAATGTATCAGAGGAGGAAGACCGAGTGCCGTGTTAAAACAAACACATTGGTCGCCACTAATCGGAGAACGAGTGACGCTTCTGTCGCAAGCTCATGTTGACGTCCATTGTTACTTTGTTACAGACTGGGTAAACCGTGACCACTCATCTCACTTCTGATTTGTGTACGAGTTCTGGACGGGGCTTATAGGTTATGAGGGATCACACGCTTAGCTCACCAACAGCTGAAAATTGGTACCTATTGGTCAATAGTGGGACGCAACATGATCGGTTGGAGGGACTACCTAACAATAACGACAAGTGATTGGATCATGACGGCTTGCCCACAACGCCAGGGGCCAATGCACAATTTATAACAAAACGTAATGGAGTCACTAAGGTGGCCGTCTAAGATAGGTGTTATTGCTTA
>NW_004797337.1:709643-711556 GCF_000002075.1 Aplysia californica | reverse complement strand
ACACACACACACTTTCTCTCTCTCTCTCTCTCTCTCTCTCTCTCTCACACACACACACACACGCACACATATTCACATACATATACACACACACATACACTAGCGTATAGTATACACACGACTTGTCATTGGATGGATGTACAAAATATTTATTACTTTTTTTATTCACAAAGCTATTCTTGCTCAACTGACCATGACTGAATAGCTCATATTGATGACGATAGGAATGACTTTTTATACTTGTTGGTTCCTGCTTTTTAAAAAATAAAACAGTTTACGTCTGACAGATGTCTGATATTCTGAATTTAGTAGGCATTTGCGGCTAGCAATGCTCTTCTTTGCTGCTTTCACAATATTGATGTTGTAAAGCTCAGTGAAAGAGGGAAGCTTTCCATTATAACTTTGCAGAAGAACAAAAATATGGAACCAAGAGAAAGATGTTTAGGTGGGACAGCTGTTTGGGTCTTATGTTTTCTACCGTAGCGTGCAAAAATGAAGGAAAAATAGACTTGATGTAGAAGATAAGAGAAAGGGCGGATAGATCAGTCACTGTGTATCGCCATGTCTTCCAAGGTCACATATTATGCTTCTTCCCTCACTTTAGTAGTAGTAGTAGTAGTGAAACAGAGAGTGCCTAGCTCATACTGAGGAGTGGTGATGACAAAGGGCTTAAAGTAAGTGAACCAGGACAGAGGAAAGATCAATGACCTGCCTTACTTACTTACTCTTGATATTTTAAAGCACATGACAAAGTGTTTTCAGTTATATATATAGAAAAAACACCCCATGTATGCACGTGCAGTGGAGTCCACTTAAACCGAACTGGGATAATCCAAAAACAGTGGTAAATCCCAGATTTGTTCCCCTTCTACTACTTGTTTTTGGACACTCTCTTAAATTGAGAACCCGGCTAAACTAAAGAAAATGTGTCAGTCACGCAGATTTCTGTTTAAAAGACTCCATTGTATTTGTTTGCCATGAACATTTTGTCTGTGGCTCACCCTTGATTTTGATCACATCAAACTCAAACTCAAACATTACTGTCCTGAAGAGTTACTTACTTGATATTGCTGTCCTAAAGAGCGTTGGTTATCTGTAGTCGACCCTGCTCTTGCGGCCACCGTTCTGAGACAATCACCTGTACAAACGACCACTGCCCACCTTGCGGTTTTTAAATATTACATTTAATGTTATAAAACGGCACCGCCCCAGGTAATCACTTGTCAAAGAGAATAATGTGAATAATATTTAATAATTAATTGCATTTATATAGCGCATATCCACGCTCTACAGCATGCGGTATGTGCTTTTCAATTAGTAGGCCCTATTAACCATGTGAACCCGAGAATGCTCAGAAATATTCTCCGATTTCTCGGCTTCCTGGCAAGCATACAGTGTAGCCTGCGGACTGCACGCGCTAAAAGTAGTAAAACACTAAAAATAACTACTTTTATCCTCGATAATGGATGGTCGAGTTGGACAAATTCAACTGTGTGAACGCTCATCTGTGGTATGTCATCAGAAGGTATGATTGTAGGGTGGCAGGCATTTTCAGCAGAGTGTCAAATTCACATTGTAATAATCAGCTTTTCCCAAAACAAGTGTGTGTCTTGGCTGATGAAACGAGCAAATTATGCACAAGACTTTAAAAAGTTAAATGGTAGTAAACAAGTGTGCCTCGTAATAAAAGAACTGAAAATAAAATCATGCGATCATTGAAGCATAGCAAAAAAACCCCAACAACTTTTCATCTGTTTGAAACTAGTGATGATAGTAGAGCAGTTAAGTATGTGTCGCAAAAAAGTATGTTGCCCAACCACCATGTTTGTAACTACGTACCATGTGTTTAAAATATCTATAGTTGATAAGTTCATTTTAATACCAAATTAGGAAATTATTTTGCACTGGGGGGG
>NW_004797337.1:706965-708046 GCF_000002075.1 Aplysia californica | reverse complement strand
CCCCCCTTGATCGACTCAATTTTTTAGATCTTTGAAAAGGCGGGCTTCTCTACCCTGTCTGTTAGGGCCAACCCGGCTGAGAGGGATACGAACATCCCAACAGAAAAACCCGAGATACCAAACAAAAAAAATGGTCTCTCTACTCGGTAATCGAACTCGGGTCTCCTACGTGCGACATGATCGAAGTGCCTAACCGCTACACCACACACATACCAGTGTAATGTTTGTGCCCTGTGCTGATTGGTGGCGTCGGTAGCCTTGTGGTTAGGCAACTGAACCCGTAATCATGAGACTGCGGTTTCGGGGTGCGAACCTCAGCTCGGTACGACGTTGTGTTCTTGGGAAAGGAATAATTTCCCATTTGGCTCTGTCCTTTCGGAGATGGGCGTTAAACTCGGAGGTCCCACCTTTTTAAAATGCTTGATAGTGTTGATTGGGTCGGTGATAAATCTGTACCATTTCACCATTTTCTGTGCTGTTTTGAGCAAGAATAGCAATGGTAGTATTAGTGTTAATAATAACCCTGGTGTTGTACCGAGTAGAGTGCACTGGTTTTTTTTGGGTTTTTATTTTTTGGGGGGTGGGGTCTGTCTTTTTGTCTCACAATGTTCCCCCTCTTTCTGATCTTTATTTCAGATTAGTAAAATAACTTCACAGGAGGCCGAGGCTTATCTTCGTACAAAACATTTTATTTTACTATTTGTAAATGGTTTCAAACATGCAATACATATTTTTCCCCCATTCTTTATTTACACGAGTCTCAATTCTGCGGCACATAAGGATATTTGTTAACGAACATGATGCTGCGTATTTTCTTTTGCGTCAAATGGCGATGGTAAAAGATGCCAATGTCCAGGGAACTCAAAAAGAAGGACATGTTGTTATGAAGTTGCACACAAACAAGAACTGTGTCGTACTCATATTAGATGTGCAAGGTGGGTCGTACGTATTTTAGCTTATTATATATAATTGTACATGTTTCTCTAAAGGAGAAATTGATTGATCGCTGCACTATGCACCATGAAAAAACAAACAAACACACACATAAATACACACACACAAATACACACACACACACACA
>NW_004797337.1:702330-705739 GCF_000002075.1 Aplysia californica | reverse complement strand
TTCTCCTGTCTGTCTGTTTCAAGGGAGTTAAATAAAGATACGATCACAGTGATTGTTCTTGTCAAGATGGAGGATTTTGAAGAGAAACTGATCACTGCGGTGCAAGAAAGGCCAGCAATTTATGACAAGAGCGAAAAACATCACGCTAATCGTGATTATATATTGAAGCAGTGGGAGACCATTGGCCATGAATTGGGATCGGATGGTTGAAGGCTGCATTCGAAAATATTAAATGAATTTTTCCTCATCACTCACAAGCTGTGGGAGGAGATGGTGATATTCACCTAACAAAAAGCGTTTTTTTTGTTGTTGATAGGATGAACCGCATATCTTCGATGAAAAATTCGTGAACGTCTTAATTTCTTTCGTAACCACAATAATAATAATAAGAGTTTCTTCTTTTTTGTCAGCGCCATGCTTGACAATGTTGCTGTCTCTTGCTGCCTGTTTGAATGTGACCACATTTCCCAGTACCTGTCCGTCCCTGTGGAACAGAAAGTAGCTGTCCCTGTCTGTCCGTGTCACCGTGTTCGTACCCTAAGTCTGATTCTGGCCAAAGGGTTCAATGAGAAGAAACGTTCGTCCTGTTTTGAGCAATCACGGAGCTGCTGTAAAGGTCGATCGATTTTTCAGTCTGATTGCTGAAACAGAGCTGTAACAATGGTCATTTTTCTATCCTATTGCAAGCTTAGAGCTTCGATAGTCGTTTATCTGTCCTATTGCAAGCACAGAGTTACGATTGTCGTTTTTCTGTCCCACTGCAATCAAAGAGCTCTGATGTAGCAATTGTTTTCAGTTGGACTACAATCGCAGAGCTGTAGGAATGGTCGTGTTTCTGTCTGACCACAATCACAAGGCTGAGCTGCTATGGTCGTTTATCAAACTGCTGTAATGGTAGTTTCGTGTGTGACTGGTATCACAGAACTGCAATGCTCTTTGTTTTTTAGCGTGACTGCAGCTTGGTTGTAGCAGCGGTCGTTTTTTTCAGTCTGGCTGTAATGGTAGTTATTTTAGTCTGACTGCAATTATAAAGCTGTAGCAACGGTCGTTTTTTCAGTCTGACTGTAATTATTGTTGTTGTTTTCTATTTTAGTGACTGCAACCACAAAGCTGCAGCAACGGTCGTTTTTCTGTCTGACTGCAATTTTTAAAGTCCGACTGCGATTATAGAGCAACTGCAACGGTCGGTTTTTTTTCGGTCTGACAACTCCACAATGGGAAGTCTGATGCGAATGTATGTAAACAGCGTCACGTCACACCTTCGGGAAGGTGACCACAGTCAGCATAAGGCCGATCACATTCAGGGAGCCAACCGTGAAGAAAAGCCGGAACCAGCCGAACTCATGCAGGATGTACTGGACGATAGGCGGCGCCAGCAGATTAAGCACGATGCTGGAGGTCATGACCATGCCGTAGTTGGTGGTGAAGTGCTCGCGGCCGAAAGTGAGGAGCGTGCCTACTGAGGAGACGGTGTACAGGCCTGAGTTGAGGCAGCCGAACATGGTGGTCCAGACAAAGTAGAACCACTTGCCCACCTGAGGTGTGAAGAACCAGAAAGTTGCGGCCAAGGTGAGCATGGCGCCAAAAAAAATGAGGGACGGCTTCGCGCCACACTTGTCGATAAGGAGACCCCAGAAAACTTTAAGCAATACAATACCCACCGCCACGCTCAACCCGACGTTGGTCAGGAAGTGGTCGTCTTTGATCCAGATCTGTCCGAACGTCTTGTAGTAGTTGGACAGAACGAGGTAAGCCAAGTCCGCACCGAAAATGTTAATCCAGAGAGTGTAAAAAGCCACAGTTTTCAGCATCTCTCTTGGACTGAATTCCTTACCAACTGGCCACGAGTTTTTGCGTCGTTTTGCCCCTGTCTGCGTTGCCGTTTTGTTCTTTTTCCGTTTGAGTGGGGAGGTAAGTTCTGAAATCGTGTTTTCCTTTTTATCTTTTGTCTTGGAGTTTTCAGGGAATTCAGTGGTCTCCCCTTCCTTTTCGTCCTCCGTATCGCTGTTCGCAGATTCATCTGTTTTATCTAGTAGGGGCTTTAGCTCTTCTTTGCTGCAGGAGGCAGAGTAGCTTGGGGGAGGAGAAGAGGAAGATGTTGACAACGTGGAAGTGTTGGTGGACACGCTCTCCACATCCTCCTCTTTCGGTGGACACTTGTTCCGGATGAGCACCAACGCCAGCGCGTGGATGACCAGGCTGATGCAGCCGATGAGCACGAAGACCCAGGGTACCCTGTTGAGGATCTTGGGCGGCGTGAAGAACTTGTTGGGCCCCATCACGAGGTCCGGGGCGGCGTTTGTCGGGTTGATGTAGAGCGTGACCAGCTGGCTGATGACGACGCTGCCTCCGCTGAAGCCTGTGGTCAGGCCGGCCGTGGCCAGCCCGATGTTGCTGTGCGTGACCCACTCCACGGCTATGTGCAGCACCTCAGCGTTGATGAGGCCGGTGCTGAGCCCCGTCATGGCGCCCATCGTCACCACCAGCGCCATCACCGACGTCTGCATGGACCAAAAGCTGAGGAACACCCCGGCCTCGAACAGGACCGTACCCAGCAACTGCGTCAGCCGGTGACCGATCAGTCGGGTCATGTGGCTAGATATCTGCAGGCCTAGGGTCCAGAACAATATGAAGAAAGAGATGAGCCAGGGGGTCCCGAAACCTGTGGAAAGACGGAAGACAATGTTGTGGTCGAACTTGCATACATTTTATGTAGATTGTTACTGGTACTGTTAGTTAACACCGCGTCGAGATGACATTGTGGCGTAACTTGTGTTTTGTCGGATATAGATAATATTAGGTATTTGTTGTTGTTGTTTTGTTTTAGTTTTTGTAAGAGCTAGGGAAATGGTGTAGGTTAAACGCCCCTAGCAATACTTTAAGGTTATTGAAGAGGCGGGGTAAGAGTTTTACACGGCACTTGCAGCACAAATAGGTCCTATAAATGCCAAAGATTAGAGGTGGTACTACAGAGTAGCATACAAAAGAAAAGAAAGAGAAGAAAGAACGATAGATGTTTGGTAGAAAAGGAGGAGCATACACCACTAGAGCGCCTACCAACCACCCACACTGTTTTATTTGATGAGGAATAACATGAGCAAGCTGTAGAAAGGCACCCAACATATTGTTGTGCTCCAGTTGAGTGACGTTAAAACTCTAGTCGAAAATTAAAATTAATCTAAAATTTAAATCTGACCACGGGTGGCTTGAAGGCGCCTCCACTGGTAGGTTCTGCTCCTTTATTTTCCCTCTGGGCTTTCCGTCTGCCTGTCTTGCTTTTTCTTTGCACTAAATAACAATTATTGTGCCGACATGGTTCTCATTACTTAATAACAAAAGAAAAACGCAAAAGAAGCAAACACACACACACACACACACACACACACACACACACACACACACACACACA
>NW_004797337.1:700621-702230 GCF_000002075.1 Aplysia californica | reverse complement strand
ACACACACACACACACACACACACACACACTCATAAAAACTGACCTGAGTCGGGTCCTAGGTACATCCTGTAGTAGGAGTCTGTGTAGACGACCATATTGCCCCAGTACCACGTGACACCGTTGGGCAGGAGGAGAAGGAAGGCGCCGACCAGGGTGCTGTACTTCCGGTACGTCTGTTTGTCCGCGGACCCCATGCTTGGCGCGTGCGCGCGCTCAGAGTTGAGAGCTGGTCTCTTTGTTTTTGCCCGTAGCACTGTTCTCAAATACGTTACACCACAGAGTTGAAGGTCGATCTGGTAGTAGTAGCGGTAGCTGTTCTCGGTATAGCTGGGGGTTAAAGTTAAAGAAAACTGATTTTGAAGTACGTCATCATCTGTAATAAAGTGCCAGATCTGAAAAAGACTTCTTCTTCAGACAGAAGTGACGTTGTACTTTAAAATATCCTGGATGGGCAGTCCATGAAGCTCTTAATTTGTAATTTTATTACATGTATGCGGTGACGCTTGGTAGTCATGAGGTTTTGGGCCCAAGGCTCAAGGCTCAGACTTTATGCTGTGTCCCTGGGAAATGATTTTTACCGAATTTTCTGCGGGTTGTTGGTGGGTGCTCTGGTGTGGGGTGCCCTTTCTTTCCTATTTAACACCGTCCTGATCTCTTCTCTTTTGCCTTGTGTTACTCTTTTGTAATCTTGGACACTTATATATGAGAGTATGACATTGTGTTGCAAGTGCAGTAACACTCTTACTAAAGCTGAAAAAGAACACCCCACCCCCCACCCCCCCAAAAAAGCCTCAACGAATTTTCCTCACCCCGCCTTGTTGTTAATGGGTACCCGGCCATAGACAGCCACATATTTTGTCCGTGTGTCGGTGTCTGAGCGCCCGTAAAATTTCAGTATGCGTTGCATGCTCCGCAGAACGTTGAGGCTGTTTCATAATGCTTTCAGGTCTGTGCGGGAAACAAAACAAACGCACAAACAAGAACCCCCCCCCCACGGTATGAAGTATAAATACTGGTGCATGTGGAGTGACGGTAAGTCTCTTGGACACTTGGTAGTTACACGCAGAAGACGTGACTTCGATTCTCTAGCGCGGAAGGTTTATTTTTATCAACAAAATGTATCGCTGTATGACTATTAGGATGTTGTATCTCTGCATGGGAAGGAGTTCCGCGGAGGGCTGGCCGACCAGCAACACACACTAGAAGGGATATTTTGAGCGGGGTACACTCCAAAATTGGGTTCAGAATTTCGGAAGGGTCAAAAGAAAGAACCATAAACCTAACTCTTGTATAGCTTGCTCAGTGGACCTTGTCACGGTAAGTGCCAGCCCTCTGCGGAACTCCTTCCTCTACATATATTCCACTTGGCAAGGCTTTGCGCAGACGGCCAGGGTCGAAGCAGCCCGTCTCCTAAAGCGTCTGAATTGTGTCGGTGGGGGTATGAGACATAAGGTCACTGAAAAAACACTGCGTGTTGAAACGTATCTTCTATAGAGAACTTTTGGGCTCAGTTTTGTTTATGGAGCACGATTGCATTGCGGGCTCGTCTTGTAAAATAGGTTAAAGTAATGTTGGAACTACTTAACCTAGTAGGAAACATCCTGGGGG
>NW_004797337.1:697116-699506 GCF_000002075.1 Aplysia californica | reverse complement strand
CTACCAGCTAAATCTAGATAGATGTGCTTTGGTTGGACAAGTTACAGTCTGACAATAGTGGACGAGTGTGTGTGTGTGTGTGTGTGTGTGTGTGTGTGTGTGTGTGTATGTATGTGTGCTTGCGTGCGTGCGTGCGTGTGTGTGTGTGTGTGTGTGTGTGTGTGTGTGTGTGTGTGTGAGAGAGAGAGAAGGAAAGAAAGAGAGAGAGAGAGGGAGAGAGAGAGAGAGAGAGAGAGAGAGAGAGAGAGAGAGAGAGAGAGAGAGAGAGAGAGAGAGAGAGGGACAGGAGAAAGGGAGGGAGGTAGAGAGGGAAAAGGAAAGTAAGACGCGGATTAGGAGAGGACGGGAGAGAGAGGGAGAGAGAGAGAGAGAGAGAGAGAGAGAGAGAGAGAGAGAGAGAGAGCAGTATTCTGTCTGTTTTAATAACTATTTTAAGGTTATCATAATTTGATCTGTTATTAACAAGAATAACTTGTCCTTTGCTTCTCTGTGTACCTTCAGCAAAAAAGAATTCTCCTTTCCAGTCTAATTCCCATTCCTTTGCTGTTTTCTCTGTGATAAACGTTTCTTGAAGACAAACGATATCAAATTTTGTACACTGACGGAAGATAGTTTTTCGCTTTAGTTTGTTATTTAGACTTCGACAAAATCGACGCGACTCGCAAATTTCTTTCAGTCCCGCTCTCCATGATTCAAAATCCGATCATATTGCATCATCGCCCTTGATCAATTTTAAAGTATAGCTTGCGTTTAGGGGCTGTTAACTCCTCTACAGATCATTGATAATACCTTTATAATAATCTTTGTTTAAGTTTGAGTTAGGGTAAAGAAGAGGATTTACTTCACAGCAGTTTGAGTAATAATAGTGAGGAGAGAGGTGAAGAAAGAGAGAGAGAGAGAGAGAGAGAGAGAGAGAGAGAGAGAGAGAGAGAGAGATAAATACCCAAATATGAGAATACAAACAAAAATTAAAAGGAAAGTCAACTTTGTAGAAAATGTTAGTATTGGAAAATAAAAACACAAGAGTTCTAAAAAGGCAATCCAATTTACCAGATTTTTAGCAACTTTAAATTAAACCAATGAGGATAAATCAGGGTTGTCAGTGAAGATTTTGCAAAATCACTAGATAGATTTCATGAAAAACTTCTCTCTTTTTGTTAAAAAATCACTAGATTAATTTAAGACGCTTGCCCCCTACGAAAACTTATCAGTTTTGATAAACAAAAATTTTTTCAAGGCCCAAGTCACTTGCTTTGGCAGCCCTGGGATAAATAACACCAAAGATAGTACAAGACAAGATGGGCCACTTCTCTCTTTGAGCCAATTAAAAAAGTGTCCTCAAAATTTGGTGGCGCCCTCTTCACAAAAGCGCACTCTTTGCGAACAGAGTTACCCTACTTGAGTTTTAAAAAATCAAAGTGAAACTAGCAAGTTTTGGGATAAATTTCGGAAGAACGCTTTTTAAAAATGATTACGCTGACAAAAAACCTCTTCCGGAGGAAAAGGAGATGGTTTTCTTCGTTTAATTTGACTTTAGAATGAAGGGCGAGAGGTCATTAAAATTTTTAAAAACCTAAAACTCCGCACTGAACATACCCGAACTGCTGATGAACAGCAGTCGATCTGCGCATGCAAGGAGGTGCTATTCCTATTCTTCTTCTGGAAAAACGAAAGAGAGCTTCAAAACAGACTGCAGCGCCATCTGAAGCAAAGAGCATACTTCCTGCGGACACTTTTTTGGCTGAGTGGCCCATCTTGTTATTTACTATCTTTGGTGTGATGTAGAAGGATCTCCGGCCACGGAAAAGCGAAACGATTCCATACCTTATGTTAAAGGTGGTCACTGGGTGAATTACACCCAGTCACTGGGGAAAGGGTTCGAAATGACCTTTTTGAAACGTCGTTTTAGCCTGTTGTATTAACAATTTTAATTTATTCTTTGTATAGCACAATGCCCCTTACCCCCCTCCCTCTTTCCCACGTCTCGAGTAGTACAGCAATACTGACTATGACAATGACAGGCTGGCTTTTAGACAGGATGTTTCTGGTTCGAATCCCAGACCCGGCGCTCTTGAACCCAGGTCGTTTTGTGGAGTTTTCAAGGCTCCCAACCTATCTGGCTCGGTCCTATCAAAGTCGCCGCCTTTTAAATAACCTAATGCATGTGTACATGTAGTGTTGCTAGGGGCGTAATACCCATACACTACATTTAATTAAATGACAATCAAGTGCAATCTTTATTCGTGTTGCAAGGAGAAATGTGTCTTGGTGGTTTTCAGTGGCAGTGGGGTTGCACTCGTGATTGCGAGATGATGAGTTCGGGCTGACCTCGGCCCGATCTTTTATCCTTGGAAAAAGGCTCTTCACAGTATTTTATTACATGTATTCCC
>NW_004797337.1:694143-697016 GCF_000002075.1 Aplysia californica | reverse complement strand
GAGAGAGAGAGAGAGAGAGAGAGAGAGAGAGAGAGAGAGCAGTATTCTGTCTGTTTTAATAACTATTTTAAGGTTATCATAATTTGATCTGTTATTAACAAGAATAACTTGTCCTTTGCTTCTCTGTGTACCTTCAGCAAAAAAGAATTCTCCTTTCCAGTCTAATTCCCATTCCTTTGCTGTTTTCTCTGTGATAAACGTTTCTTGAAGACAAACGATATCAAATTTTGTACACTGACGGAAGATAGTTTTTCGCTTTAGTTTGTTATTTAGACTTCGACAAAATCGACGCGACTCGCAAATTTCTTTCAGTCCCGCTCTCCATGATTCAAAATCCGATCACATTGCATCATCGCCCTTGATCAATTTTAAAGTATAGCTTGCGTTTAGGGGCTGTTAACTCCTCTACAGATCATTGATAATACCTTTATAATAATCTTTGTTTAAGTTTGAGTTAGGGTAAAGAAGAGGATTTACTTCACAGCAGTTTGAGTAATAATAGTGAGGAGAGAGGTGAAGAAAGAGAGAGAGAGAGAGAGAGAGAGAGAGAGAGAGAGAGAGAGAGAGAGAGAGAGAGAGAAAGATAGAGAGTAATTGTGTGTGTATGTGTGTGTGTGAGTGTGTGTGTGTGTGTGTGTGTGTGTGTGTGTGTGTGTGTGTGTGTGTGTGTGTGTGTGTTAAGAAATATGTATGAGCTTGTGTACTAAATATGAGTGAGAAAAAGGGGGAGGGAGAGGTGCTGTACGAAAGAAGAGAGAGAAGGAGAAAGATATGTGAGGTGACGAGAGAAGACAAGCAGGAGAGAAAACGATCAATGGAGGAAAGAATTGTTTGTACCAACGTAAAAACAACAACAACAAAACAAAATCCAACTCACAATCTAGACTCGTATGTCCGTAAAACCGTGCCGGGTCGGAAACCTATAAAAAAAAAGCTTTTACCAACAAGCAACTCTACGCGTTGTCCTTTTTTTCAAACCAATCCGTATTGTCTAAACTTCTTTCTTCGGTACTTTCTCCCATTTCAATGCCACCTTTCTCCCGAGACTCACTCCTCTCCCCACGCGGTCTTTTTTCGTTTGAATTCCCCCAAGAAGACTTTCTTCTTTTTGAAGCTGAGCGCACCCTGGAAACACTATGCGCCCCCATGCTTTTTTCCAAGCACAATCGTTGTTTGTCTCAGCTTACCTCTGGTAGTCACAGACGGCGATCGGGATCGCGGTACGGAAACAATGTTGGTTGCCAGAGCGTTGTCCACCTCTCCGTCCCCTCCTACGTTCCCCTCACGGACAGAGTGTACACTCTCTGATGTTTTCGCCGGTTCCTTGGATCCGGGTTGTTGCCTGTCTTTATAATAGATAGACGCATTGAAAACACCACCAACTTTTAATGACAATGGCAGGGGAGAAGTAGGGGGAGAGATGTAAACAAAACGTCACTTGATGTCATGTCACTGTCTTCGCCTGATGTCATGTCGCCGTCACCTAATGTCATGTCACTGTCTCCGCCTGATGTCATGTCGCCGTCATCTGACGTCATGTCACTGTCTTCGCCTGATGTCTCGTCGGTCGGACTGAACAGAGGGACACTCACCTGGTGTTATTTATCTCTATTATTTAATCTATTATTTTATACTTGAACAATCAGTCAGCGAGGATTTTGTCGTCATACATCACATTTGTTTGTGTTTGCAACTTTCTGTGGGTTTGTTTTGTTTTGTTAATGTTTTTGCCTTGTATTGTGTACAGCATGGGTTCAGAGACCTATGTTGAGGCTGTTTTTGGAAAGGTCCTTTTTTTTTGGGGGGGGGGTATCAGTAAATGGTGCTTGTTAATTCGTTGCCATGGTACTGAAAGCTGGACAGTGTTCTCCTCGATAACGGAAGCTCAACAGTTTTTTCTGTGACGCAAAGTTTTGTCTCTTTTCAGGCATGGTTTTGTTTGCCTCTTTTTTAAAAGTTTTTGTCTGGTCAAATGGTCAAGCTGTAAGTTTGATGTGGATGTCTTCAGCTTGCCAGTTACAAAAACCTTGCTGATTTTATTAATTTTTGTTAAGGAGTCTCTAGGTGTGTTCATTGAGGAGTTTCGCTCACGTCTCTTTCTGCTCTGGGTAAATTACGTTTTCCTTTTTGCTGAGAAGGAATAGGTTTTTTGAGGAGTCTGTGATTGCTTCTCTTTCTCCTTTCTGCTCTCTGTACGTAATATTTTCCTTTTTTTTGTGTGGCCATTGAAAAGAATAATTAGAACTCGTCTAATTTTTGTCCGGAAGGATTCAGCTTTTTGCCACAGAGTCCACCTGGTGGGAAATTTTCACTGCCTGGTTTGTGCCTGATAGCAATGTCTTTTGGGCACGTCCCGTTATTCTCCTATAAAAATGCCCCTCTTCTGAAATTCGCCCTCAGGTGGTTTGTGGGTGCCCTGCTTTTCTTTGCTCCTTTTTTCCTATCAAAAATCTATTGTCTTTAGCTCTCCTCTTCCTCCTCCTTTGTGTTTGTTACTCTATTGTAAAACATCTAATCTTCTGCACTCATATATGACCTAATTGTGTTGCGAGTGCTGTAAAATGCTTAGAAAAGCAAAAAGCTTTTCTCACTTTTTTAAATGTCCTCTTCTGAAACTGGCCCATTTTCTCCTACCGCTATCTTTGGAGTTATCAAGACGGTGCTGTTTATTTATTTATTTATTTTTGTCTACACGCTACCAGTTTTACTATTGCACAATGTCCGTGTGGAATAACAAGGAAACTGGGCGCTTTTTCGGTAGTTCCCACCCCGCTTATTTGGACCTAGATCTAGATCTAGATTTAGATCAAAAAGCTATGTTTGATGCGCGGTGAGCGAGAGATATCAAATTCAAACCTAACGCCAAAACATAA
>NW_004797337.1:692924-693920 GCF_000002075.1 Aplysia californica | reverse complement strand
AAAAAAGAGAAAATGGTTGGAAGGGGGGAAGGGGGGGGGGTTGCTGTTGATGAGAAGGAAGAAAAGAAAACTGAAAATAAACAAACAAAACGAGGAAATTAAACTTATGTAGTTTGCTCAGTTGATATTTTCAACAATGGTTACACTCGTGTCTTCAGTTAAGTCTAGCAGGTTGTCACTGGTCGACATCGTATTAATTACAGAATTATTACCAGACAGATTTGACATTGTGCTCTCTCTCTCTGTAAATCTTTCTCCTCCCCCCCCTCCTCTCTCTCTCTCTCTCTCTCTCTCTCTCTCTCTCTCTCTCTCTCTCTCTCTGCCCGCAGACAAAATTACTCGCACACGGAGGTGTGCTAGGTGCCCTCTTTTGCTTCACGTCTAGGCTATCATAAATCGATTATATGACCGTCTAGCTTCACGTCGATCGGAAGGCCGCAAGGCCGTGTTTATGTTGCCTTGTACTAGATCCAGGTGACCGCTCCGGGTGAGCAGAAAAATGCTAGCCCCCAAGGTCGCAGAAATCATCACGGGCCAGTAGCGTCAGGCTAATCGACCGAATTTTTTGGAGTAGCTAAACTAAACGCTAATCACCCCGATCGGCCTATTTGTGAGGCAGCGTGGTGGAATCAGGCTCTCATCAATTTTTGGGCATATTGAGTTATAGGTATCATCTTAAAGCTTGTTCATTTGTCTTGCTTTCAATGAAAAAAATATCCATCCATCTTCAATAGAAGAGGAGATTTTTTGGGTTGAAGGAGGTGGGGATCACCTGATTTAAGAGGTAAAATTAGCGAGAAAATGGCCGCCAAAGCTTGGTAAATTCCAAAGCTGGAGAGTCCATGGAAACTGTAAGTTTATATTTTTGTGCGTTTAATCAACGTTTTCCGTGAAATCCTCAAAGGAATGTGTTTTTAAATAGACAAAAGGTGTTGCCCTGAAAATTAATGAAAATGTTTTGCTACGCCCCCATCGACAGAATTTCGATCAATTAGG
>NW_004797337.1:688492-691718 GCF_000002075.1 Aplysia californica | reverse complement strand
ACACACACACACACACACACACGCACACAAACACACACACACATACACACACACTCACACGTACACTCTCACACACTCTCTCTCTCTGTCACACACACACACACATGCACATACACACACGCGCACTCACTGGATTCAAAGTCACCCTTTCTGCGCGTGGCTCGAAGCACCTAACCTCCCCACCACACACGTTGGTGTATGGCTGAATAATACAGAACATCTAATTAAGTATATGCATGCTCGTGAACGCTTCCTTTATTTTATAGTTATGTAATGTTATAAAGTAGTAGACCTAACAATCATTCTGACTCAGCAATTTTGAAGTTTAGGACTAAAGCTGAGTGTGAATGTGTTGTTTCGGATGGTTCCTACATACAACTTGCCCCCCGTATCGAGCTGGAAGATAATAACAATAGTCACCTGCTCCACTCGAGGAAAAAAAAAAAGGAATTCGTTTGGTTAATGGCCGTTAAACGTTCTACTAATTAAAACAGTTACCGGCTTTACTTTTTATCTACAGGTTTTTTCCCAACTTGCTGACGTCATGCGTTGGTGGTTGGCGGGTGCTCTGGTGTGGTTTGCTTCTTCTTTTCTATCAAACATCTGTCGTCTTTTTGTGTTTGTTACTCTCTTGTAACAACTCTATTCTTCGACACCTGTATGACATTTTTGTGTTGCAAGTGCCGTAAAACTCTTACTAAGACTAAAATAAAGTCAGGCTGGGCTACGGAGACGGGTGGCCGTGGTTCGAACCTCCAGCGGGTGTTCTTAATTAACGTGGAATGTTTTGGGGAGTTTAAAAGCCCTCCAAGCATTTGGTTGGGTCCTGTCGAAGATGGGCGTTAAAATGGGAGGTCCTGCCTCTTTAATAACCTTAGAGTCTTGGACGTATAAATGACAGATTGCCTTGAAGAACACCGAAAAACACCAGGGCACCGTCAGCATAGGGGGCTGGACTATACTATCACAAATCTTCGCTTCGCTGACGACAGTGACGGGCTGGATGGTGGAAGAAGAACAGAAACTTGCGCCAATCTGGTGACCCGCTTGGACAAGATATCTGGACTGCCAGCTATGGCATGGGAATCAATGCCCAAGACAAGGCTCATGACTAACAGCGTAACATCCACAAAGAAAAAAAGATTGACAGTCCCTGGACAGGAACTTGAAACTGCTGCAAGCAGTGTTCGATGAAGAAGGCTCAGAGACTGAAGTCTTAGCAATAGCGGCATAGACAGACAGCAGCACTGGCTAAACTGAAACCATTGTGGAAAGACGAAAACTATTAGCCTGTCAACTAAACTGAACCCACTGCATGCAATAGGCATGTGAATCTTTTTATAATAAATATATTTTCATGCGCGACATGGCCATTAAAAACAGAATTGCAGAGGGAAATTCAAGCTGTGGAAATGAGAAATCTTGGAAGTCGGCATCACATAGACGGAATCCATCACAAATGAAGCAGTGCGTGCAACCTTTACTGTCGCCGTGACTCTCAGAGTTGGAGACAGCTGGCGCGATGTTCAGCAATGCAGCCCCTCCCCCTCCCCCCCACCCAATAACCCCGGGAAGAGTGAAGGGAGGGACTCGTGATCATTAGTGTTGAAAGGGACGTTGAACTTGTACTACACAATTTGACAGTTTTTACTTCCTGGTCTGTTGTCATTTTTCTGACTGCGCCAAAAGGTCTAGCTTTGAAGATTGCGGATGGTTGACGGATGCTCTGGTGTGGTTTGCTCCTTCTCTCCTATCAAATGTCTACCGTCCTGATCTGTTCCCTTTTTTCGTGTTTGTTACTCACTTATAGCACCTCTAGTCTTCTGCATCTATATGACCGTATTGTGTTGGAAGAGCATTTACCGTAAAACTCTCACGAAAACTAATCCAAGAAAGGTTGTTTGAGGAGGGTGTCACTCCCCCCCCCTCCCCCCGTCTGTCACTCTGCGTCAGACACAATGATTGCACGAGGATGGTTGGAGGGCACGACTGCTGAGTCCTACTTCTTTTCTCTTCATCTACTGTTACTGTCTGTCGTTCTGTCTTATTTCCCGTTATCATCTCTGTACTCTCTCATCAGTCGACAAGTTCCTTGGCGTGCCAGTCTGAGTCATCGATGTGGCGCGCGGTGCGTCTTCATAACTGAAGACTCCCCAATATAATCTTCTTCTTTGGTTGCCAGGGCTGCATAACTGAAGACTCACTTATATAATCTTCTTCTTCTTTAGCTGCCAGGGCTGTATAACTGAAGACTCCCCAATATAATCTTCTTCTTCTTCTTTAGCTGTCAGGGCTGGAGCAGACACTTGACGATAATGGTACGGTGCCCCACTCCTTCTTGTTGTCTGTTTTCTCGATCAGCCTGGATTTTTTTCTTATGTTATGCTTTCCAAAGTTGTTCAGGCCACCTGTGTATGATGTTCCTTGTCTTCCCGTGCTCCTTTTCCCCTCTTTCTCACCTCACAGCAGCTGTTTCTCTCGTCCTATTATATGTGGGCAAAGAATTTTTATTGTCTTATTCTGATGGTCCTGATAAATCTTCCAGAATCTGCCATTTAGGGGGTCTTAAAAAAAAATATTTTCTTCTCTATCCCTGAGACTTTGAGTACTCTCCGTATACCTCATTTCAGCGGCTTTCAGTCTTTTCCGTGTCCCAATATAACACGGGAGACAAGATAACTGCACCTTTCACGGTTTTCTACTTCACAAATAATTATGTTCATCACAGTCGTTTGTGAGCAGCTTGATACACAGTGACTATCGTGGTAGGGAACTACGCCGACTCCGCTAATAGGTTTTACAGCTGAAACTACAGCATGAAGCATGCAGGTTTAGCCACAAAACCATCCGTTTTAATTGGTCATAATGTTACCACCGTGTTCTCGGAGGGGTGGGGGGGGTGTCTGTCGAAGTCATTTATTGTGATGTGAGTGATAATGTATGTAATATAATTTATGTTATTTATGCATTTACGCATTTGGTATGCCTAAGCCAAGATACTTTGTTCTACGGGCCCTCTAATAATTGTGTTGATTAGTGTTAAATGTTGTTTTTTTTCGCCTCTCATCGTTAGTTGTTTTTTTCAAAAGGCGGGCTGCTTTTACCTTACTCTTTAGGCTCAGTGTAGTCGACAAAAATTCAATAGAATACATGTATCCCTTTTCCCCAAAAGACCCCCCTCCCCCGTTTCACACACACACACACACACACACACACACACACACAC
>NW_004797337.1:679928-686677 GCF_000002075.1 Aplysia californica | reverse complement strand
GTTATTTTTTTTAAGATACTCTGGGTGGGGAGGGTGCGGAAGGCAACACCAGAGGACAACAAACTTGGAAGCACATTTATTTTAAAATATTTTATTTGAGCTCTCTACAAAGTGCGCTTTGGTGCTGGCCATGTGTGGAATCGGGATCCATCATATCTTGGAAGCCTTGTTATTGATGAACTAAAGTGTTTGCGTTTCATTGGATGGGTGATAGTAGCTTTCTGTTCAAGACTGGCAAATTTTCAGTGTCACTGCATCTTGACCTCTCTCAGTTCTTACCTTACAATTCTCGCACTGTATAGGTCTACTTGAGCCATTCAAGTTTTTACTCTACTTTGGGTTTGAGCAATAATTTTTGTCTTTCACGTTTATGATATGAATCATGATACCAAGACTGGTTCTTGACAGTCGATGTTCTGGTTCTAGGCCCTTTCACAGGCTCAAAGCAGGATTCATTTGTATAATATAGTTTATATATTATAAATAAAATGATGAGGGGAAAATATAAATTAAGGAAATATCTAACAAGTAAGAACAGACTGAAATACGTAAGTCACACAAGACTCCTGTTCTACTCTGAAATTTTGTTGACTGGATACATACTATATAATGTTGGCTATGTACTTGTTTGTGTGTACTATATTTGAATAGAGCACGTGCTATCACTGTTATGTAACATGCCCCAGGAAAATTGAGAAGCGTACCCCATCCTTCAGGCCACGTGAATTTACCGTGAACTTTTCAGGCTATCCGTTCTCTAACAACAAAATTTTCAGGCTAAACCATCTCTTGCCACTTTCACCCATGGGGCTTCTCTGTTGACATCCACCCCTTGGCCCCCATATGACCTTATGCAGCTGCGAGCGCCGTAAAACCTCAACTAAAACAAACAAAAACCAGATTATGTGTTAAAGCGGTTGGGCTGTTTGCCGTCTCACTCAGAAGACTTGAGCTCAATTTCCGAGTCGCGGACATTTTTTTTATCGAGTATCCCGGTCTTTCTGTTGGGATGTTGTATCCGTGTTAGCCCGGATTGTCCCTGACAGGCAGAGTCGGAAGTCTGCTTCCTAACGTTGTTTAAATTTTGTGTCAATGGAGGCGCAAAAAACACCTGCATAAAAAAACCCATTGAGGATAAAGCCTTTTGCATTTGGATATTTAATCTATTACATGGTTTTGGTATCAGGATGGAGATGGATGACAAACAGTAGCACATAAATGTATAATATCAATAATGAAAATAAAAAACAAACAAATAAACAACCCTCCCCGCCAAAAAAACAAACAAACAGCAACAATAACAACAACTTTCATCAAAGGTCAAAGTGAATTCTTTTGGGTTCCTTTTTTCACCATGTGTGCGTGGGGCAAGTTAATCTGTCGACCCAGTCCATTCATAGTTATCCAATCAGCCAGGTTTATGTGCTTGTACCACTGCTTGTACCCATAGGAACGGCAATCACAATAATATATTCTCTCGTAGTCTTGTTTCACAAAGTTTAGTCAACTTACACGTAAAATAAAAATGTTTTCAGTCTGTCTCCAGTGTGGGTGGTTGGCGGGCGCTCTCTTGTCGTTTTCTTCTTTTTCTCTTTCAAACCTCCGTCGTCCTTTTCTCTTCTCGCATCTTTTTGTATGTTACTCTCTCCCAATACCTCCGGGTACATGAGGCGGAGAGCTGTCGACGCCACGCGTGGCTGTCTCCGGCCACGTTCTCCGATCTCGGCACATCTTTGTATGTCACTCTCTAGTAACACCTGTAATATTTGACTCTTATATGACGTATTTGTGTTGCAAGTACTGTAAAACTCTCATTAAAATTATTCTTAACCCCCCCCCCCCAAAAAAAAACAAAAAAAAAAAACCAACAACAACCCCCAAATGAACCAAAAACAGAACACGACAAAACAGTGCTAGTCTATTTGTTTTTTTTTTCCACCTGCGTAGCCACTCGAGATTTCAGGATTTTCTTTCTGGTACTGGGTGTACTTTTGGGGTACACCCTCTCGTTTGTCCATGTTGTAGGAAAATGTCCTTGTCACTCATCAGGCATGGTTCCTTTTTGTCATAGCGCTACAGGGCTCGCAACAGAAAGGTCGTGGGTTCGAGCCCCTTCTGGGGCCCGAAGTTGTGTTCTTGGGAAAGACGCTTTACATGAATTTTCCTCGATTGACCCAGATGGGAATGGGTACCTGGCTTTAGACACCACAAGATCTTGTCAGTTTGTTTGTGTTTGAACACTTTATATTCTGCTTACAACTTACACTGTGTGTTTCATAGGAAGTCGAAAATATTTATGACTGTTCGATGGTCTGCTCGGGAAATAATATTTTTTATACCTTTGATTTTGATTGTATTGCGTTTAGAGAATGCAGTTGAGGATGGATACAATGGGGGCATACAAATGCTGTTTATCTAGTATCTACAAACATTTTTTCATTGTATGCTGCAGCAGCTAGTGGCACTTACATGACCCAAACTATCGAAGAGTGCCTTAAAACGCTTACTCAATCAAACCAGCAACAATTCGTATTTATCGTCCTTAACACTGTCTAACTTCCATGCCACGTCACGGGAGCCTGTTTACACGAAGGGTTCATATCCTCCTAGGTGAAAGTGATGGACTGGTATAGATACTTCGTCAGACTCCTGCTGACTGGTGCCGGCTTTCCATGGGTGCGAGTAAGCCTCCACCACGTCTTTCCACCGCATGGATGAAAAAAAACCCAACAACAAACAAACAGTGAAATGGTATAGGTTTATTAACGCTCTGACCGTCAATAATTTATTTAGAGAAGCACCAGCTGTCCATGTCTAGGTGTTGTTTTATTCTGTGTATTAAAGAAGTTATATTGTTCCCGCATCCGATCCGGGCATTGGGGATTGCCTTGTTAGCGAGACAACTTCTTGGGCCTTCGGCATATTGTGGTAGGGTAGTCAGTTCCTTTCCACGCCGCCTTTACTTCCCCAACTCGAAGTCAAGTACCCATTACTGCTGGGTGGGCAAGAGGGGGCCGAACCAAGGCTCGAACCCGGACTTTCCGCTTCGGGGACGAGCGCACTAACTGCTCCGCCACCGCACCCTCCTGCCTGTGTATTAACGCCCCCCTATAAACACTCTTTGATTATTTAAGATGTCGGACCTCCGAATTCTGCTTCCATCTTGGAAATGACAGATCAAAATAGGACATTCGTCCTAAATGCCTTACCCAAAAACGCAACGTCAGACCGAGCTGAGGCACGAAACGCCGAACCCGTTGTCTCACGATGGCGTGTCCGGTTGTTTAACCATAAGGCTACCAACGCCACATTTTTCTCCTATGGAAGGTTGGCGCGGTGGGTAATGTACATTGTCAGCTGGCAGCGGATGTTGCCAAAAGCGTACAACCCGGTACCAGATGAAAGTTGCAGTGGGCAGTTAACCCTCACACGTTTATTCTCATTTATCATTCTCGTCCGCATATACACGCATGCATATATACAAGTATACACCTACACGTACAATGTTGTTCATTTCTACCTGCCTTGCTTGTTTTCCTTGCACTAATTGACCGTTATTATGTTGGTGTGCTTCTCTTTACTCAGACTCACAGGAACGCTGCCTGCACACACCCTCAAACATACAGACGGACACACACACACACACACACACACACACACACACACACACACTCACACACACACTCGCACACGCACACACACACTTACACGCATATAATCCAACCAGTCAGCTTGTTTGTTTGCATAGAGAGAAGCACATTGACACAACAATGGTCATGTATTGCTGGAAAAAAGAAGGTCAGACAGACAGAAACAACAGAGGGAAAGTAAAATGACTCGCACACCAGTCAGCAAAAGTTCAATGGTGTTCCGATGAGAAGAAATTAGCACAGTCTTGCCCCATAATGCTGTTACAGCAGGAGTTTTTTTCCCTTTCTTACTCATGCGAATTGTGCACACGGTGACTCTTGGGCTCAATGGTAGCTCAGTTGGTATCATGCTGGACTACGAAGTGAATGGATTTCGTTCGAAACCCGTTCTTTATTAACTTTGGTTGTTTTGGGGAGCTTTTAAGGCTCTCCAATCTTTTGGCGTGGTCGTTTAGGAGATGGACGTTGAATTCGTATGTCTTGCTGTCTCTTAAATAATCTTATAGTTTTTGAAAGGGGCTGTTAAATCCATGCATTTTCTCACAGTGACTCTACGTGGCTCTACGGGCAGTTTGTTAAAATGCAGGCGTCTTCAAACCTGTGGGAAGGTCAAGACTGTCAAGATGAGACCAACAACATTCAGGAAACTGACCGTGAAGAACATCATAAACCAGCCGCCCTGGTGCAGGATGTACTCGATGAGAGGCGGCGCCAGGAGGTTGAGCGCGAGGCTAGACGTCATGACCAATCCGTAGTTGGTGGTGAAGTGCTGGCGGCCGAACGTGAGGAGCGTGCCTACTGAGGAGACGGTGTACAGGCCCGATATGAGGCAGCTGAACATGGTGGTCCAGACAAAGTAGAGCCATTTACTGACCAGAGGCGTGAAGTACCAGAAAATAGTGGTCAAGGCCACCGAAGCGGGGAAGAAGATGAGGGTCGGCTTCACGCCAGTTTTGTCCACCAGAACTCCCCATAAGACTTTGAGCGTTACAATGCCTATCGTGCAGCTGAGCCCGACATTGGTCAGGAAGTGGTCATCTTTAATCCACAGCTGCCCGAAGATCTTGAAGTAGTTGGTGATGACCAGGTAGGCAAAGTCTGCTCCGAAAACGTTTATCCAGATAGTATAAAAAGCCACGGTTTTGAGCGTTTCTCTCGGACTGAAGTCCTTGCCCGCTGGCCATGAGTTTTGGCGTCGTTTTGCAGCTGTCTGCGTCACGGGTTTGTTCTTTGTCCCTTTGAGTGCTGAAGCAAGTTTCGAAATGGTCGCCTCCTTTTCAACGTGTGTCTTGTCTTCAAGTAATCCATTTGCCTCCATGTCGGTTTCGTCCTCCTCTGTGTTCTCCAGCATGGGCGTTAGTTCTTCTTTGTCTCTGATTAAAGATGAAGTAGGGGTGGAAGAGAAGGAGTCAGAAGAGGACATGGACATGTCTGAGGACGGGTTTTCCGCGTCTTCTTCCACCTCAGGAGCCTTGTCTCGGATGAGCAAAAAACTCACCATGTGTACCGCCACGTTGAAGCAACCGATGATGACGAAGACGTAAGGTACGTTTTCCAGTAGTTCTGGCTGCGTGAAGAACTTGTTGGGGCCCATTTCCAGGTCAGGGACCAAGTTGTTTGGGTTGATATACAGCGTGACCAACGCGTTGATGAGGATGCTACCTGCGCTGAAGCCCGTGGTGACGGCAGCGGTCGTCAGGCCGATGTTGTCCGAGACCCAGTACACAATGGTGTTGAGCAGTTGGGCGTGAACGAGACCCGTGCCCAGCCCCGTCATGGCGCCCATCGTGACCACCAGCGCCGCCACCGACATTTGAACGGACCAGAAGCTGAGGAACACCCCGGCGTTAAACAAGACCATGCCCAGCAACCTTGTCAGCGACTGACCGAACTTCTTGGTGAGACGGCCGGATATCTGCAGGCCCATAGTCCAGCCCATGATGAAGATGGAGATGAGCCAGGGGGTTCCGAAACCTTTGCGGGATAGAGAAATAAACGTAGCGACTGAGTTGAATTATAAGAGTGGTATGGGAGTTGTTGGCGGGCGCTCATGTTTGATTTGCTCCTGTCCTATCCTGCCAAACTCCTATAGTATAGCGTCGTTATCTTTCCACCTTCTTCTCATTGCATATTACACTCTTGCGACACACACATACTCACACACATATGTGTATTGAATTATATATAACACAATATATACATATATTTGTGTGTGTTTGTGTGTGTGTGTGTGTGTGTGTGTGTGTGTGTGTGTGTGTGTGTGCAGTTACGAGCGCCGTAAAAGTCCTACTCAACTAACTACATTGTATCTAGCGACATGTCTAATGTTCAGCGCTTAAAAGTTATACAGCCCATGTGAGCTGCAAGTGCCGTAAAACTCTGACTAACACTAACACAAGGAGTGGTGGTTTTCATTAGATCGAGACGTCACGACGACGGCTCCGTGTGCGCTTGCAGGGGATAAAAATGGCAAGGACGACAGTTGTTGTTTGGTGGTGAATGTAGCCTAGTAATTAGCCTGCCGGACACTGTTATCGAGAGATTGCGGGTTCGGAGGTTCGAGCCTCAGCTCAGTCTGACGTTGTGTCCCTGTAGGAAAGGCAATTTACATGAATTTCCCATGTGGCTCGGTCCTTTTGGAGATGGGCATTAAATCAGAGATCCCGCCTCTTAAATAATCTAACAATGTTAATACGGGTGTTAAACCTAAACTGTCCCCGTGGTTTTATGCACCCCGCATAATTTAGCAAAATTTGATCATTTTTTGCATAATTTCCGATTGTTTCCCTTAATCATTCTTTGTTAAAACAGAATCGCATAATTTTACATTTTTTGGGCTCAGTTTGCATAATTTCAGATTTATTTTTGCATAAAACCATGGGGGACGGCCTAAACCATGTCACCAATTTCACAGATGTTTGATAGGGAAGAATGAGCAAACCACGCCAGAGCACCTACTAAAGAACATAACCTAATGTTGGCAGTATTTAATAGTTTGTTACGAATTTAGCATAAGTTTATGCATACTGAAGTTTATATGTAGAGAGCCTCGGGGCGTGCGTGGAAAAATATGGAGGAAGTACAAAAGAGAAAAGAGCG
>NW_004797337.1:673335-679828 GCF_000002075.1 Aplysia californica | reverse complement strand
CAACTATTACAATTAAGGACGTTTTACACATTCCGAAGAAGATTGGCAGTTTTAACCTTATTGGTAGGGTAATTTAAAAAAAGGTCAGGATATCGAGGTAATTATGGAATCACCCACATAAAGGGGACTGTCAGGGTCAGCACCCTGGTCGCAGCAGTGACAAATCGCAGATGCGAGTTCTAGATGTTGATTATCAAATACCCCTACCCAGATCTAGATCTAGCCAGTCCCCCGAGTGAACCCAACCCATTGCGTTGAAAAGCAGCCCCTTTCATAGGCAACGCGTCATATCTATAGCGAATATCCGTTTCGAACTGTAGCAATCCTTATTATAGATGTTTACGCCATACGCTCCCTTCCCGCTTGTTTCGGGGGGGGGGGGGGGGGGGAAGACAAATTTATGGTTTCGTTCAACAAGCAAGGTCGATATATGGGATATTTATTTGAAATTAAACTTACCCGAGTCGGGCCCCAGATGGTGTCTGTAGTAGGAGTTTGTGTAGACGACGACGTTGCCCCAGTACCACGTGATTCCGTGGGGTGTGTAGACCAGGAAGGCGCCCACTAGACTGCTGTACTTGTAGCACTTGCGCTTGTCCCAGGATCCCATGCTTGCAAGGCTTGTTGGCTGCTGACAAATGACAGCAGATGTGGTGTCTGTTTGGGGCGTGTCTGGTGTCATTGTGGGCGGGTCTGATGTCGTTTAAGGTGGGCCTGCTGTTTTGTGGGCGGGCTTACTGTCTTTTGGGGCGGGTGTGATGTCTTTGTGGGCGGGTCTGATATCTTCAAGGTGGTTGTGCTGTTTTGTGGGCGGGTTTAATGTCTTTTGGGGCGGGTCAATTGTCTTTTGGGGCGGGTCTGATGTCTCTTTGGACGTATCTAATGTCTTTGTGGACGTCTGTGTATTTTTGAGGGAGGGAGAGTGAGTGAGAGAGAGAGAGAGAGAGAGAGAGAGAGAGAGAGAGAGAGAGAGAGAGAGTGTGTGTGTGTCTGTTGAAGTTATTACAAGTAATGAAGTGTTGGAAAGAGTAGCTGGAATGATTGTCGATACAACCATTAAAAGGAGAAGACAGAAATATCTAGGACATATTTTAAGAATGCCGAAGACAAGATTGCCTTATTAGACAGGGTATTTGAAACCAACTTGAAAAAGAAATCAAGCAAGACCAAGTGAAAGCTATAGAGACACAATACGTGGTCAGGAAGCCGTCACGGTTCAGAAAGGAGGGATGTTTGATTATGTGGGCCATGATAGCCCAAATAAGCTTACGGGGAGGGGAGGGGTGCTTATTTGGGTTACATAGAGTATAGTTCATGAAAGGAAAAACTTATATGGGCTACATATAATGTCTAATAAATGTTTCTTCACAAAACGATGTGCGAATGGGAGACGAAAGAAAGCCATGGTATTTAAAAATAGGAGGGAAAAAATTATAAAGCAAGCCCGCATCTGTCGTATTTTAAAACTCACAAAGTAGGCTACAACCTCGCCATCATTTACATGGGGTTTTTTCTTTCGAATTTGGCACACGGAACAGACGGGGTTATGCCTGAGTGGAGTTCGTTTTCTTTCTTTGTTTCCTTTTTCTTCTTCTATGTGTTGCATACATGCAATGTTGGCGTGAGAGACGCACCCCTGAGAGTAGGCCAGTTCTTAAAATCTTTCACCGTTGGGCCTTCTCTATTGAGGTCAAAGGAGTCCCTGGCTAGGCAGTGAAGGGTTAATGATGCATCATATCCCTATTATCAAAATAAAGTTGAAACGTGAGTAACTAGAAAAATTCATTAAAACATTAATTCTATACAGATAGAAAAACATTATCATCATTTTTTCTCTTTCGTTTTTAAAGGGAGGAAGGAGTGGAAAAAGTACATGATGGAATGATGGAAAGTGTGTGTGTGTGGGGGGGAGGGGGGGTCGTCTCGAAGAGAAGTCAAGTTTTGTTTCTTCAGGGGTATCGTACCTGTCTGAGCAATTTTTTTCTTTCCACTATACTCGAACTGGACCAGGTGTATTGGCGCCCATGGTGTATTGGCGCCCATAGTGTAGTGGCAAGGCTCTTGACCGCTAGCTACTTGCCGATGGCGTATGTTCGATACCCCAATGGGAAAGTTTTAATGCTCTATCTTCTCCGTTTGTCTCTATTGGAATGTTGCATCGCACTCAGCCTGGGTTGGCTCTGGCAAGCGGAGTTAAAATCGGCCCATCCCTTAACCCTCTTCGTACGCCCTGGGGTCACTTTGTACCCCCGCGGTTGTATTCTTTACATTTTAGAATTCTTCTAGTTCGAAGATCTCTTTGCAACTTTCAGCATTTCTCAAAACATCATTTTGACAGTAAGTAAGTACGTTTATTCAGTGTTTAAGGCCATTGGCCCACATCACATCATATAAAGCACTCATTTGATCAATAAAGTTTTCATAATGAATAAGTACAGGTTGTGCACATATCTTTTATCGTAGGTCTAACATTGCATATTTCTGTCACTGGTAGGGATTAACACTTTCCTTTGATGGACAAAGTGTGAACAATAGAAAATAAAGTGAAATTCATCTTCAATTTAATGAGATTCACACCTCTCACATAAGGGCGAATTCGTTAATTTCCCCCGATAGAGATGGTTATTTAATGGAAGGCTATGGGTTTTTAGCAAAGATATAACTTTTCTGCTCCAGTACTGTGGGAGGTCGGTGATATATTCAGCTGTTTCTTGAAACGGAATTGTAAGAGATAATTAATTATACTTGCGACATACTTCTTCCTCTATGTTATGCGCAGAATGATCAACAAGTCTATTTTTTACTTCACTGAGAAAGAGTCTAGTACTTTCAACATTTTGAGAAAACCAGGCATATATCCAAAACCCAATCGTGGAGCAGTGGCGCTGCACAATAGGACAGTTTACTGGTGGGCGTAAGCCAAAAACACTACACGACGTTCGCTCTAACACAAAACAAGAGGAATGGAGTGAGTTGAAATGCCGACTATTTGTTTGTGTATTGGCTATGTGGGTAATAGTTGCACTTTATAAAGTCTCTCATGTACGAACCTGTTGTAAACACTTTACTTTTAGCAGGCGACGTTGAGTCAAACCCAGGACCTACTTTCGAGGAGCAGCTCGATACAATCAACAACAATATTTGTGAGAAATTCCTTACCCTTACAATGGAGGTGCAGAAGATAGTGTGTTCTATGCAAAAAGTGGAGAGAGCTATTCCAGAAGTAAAAGAGAGCATACATGTTGTAAAAGAACGGGTCGACGAAATAGAGCGCTGCCACGATATCCTCCTGCTTGACATCAGCGCTAACAATGATCTTATAACACAAACACAGAGCGTCTATGCCAGGTGGAGGACAATAGTGAGCGTCTAGAACAGTACTGTCGCCGTGAAAATGTTATTTTCCACGGAATAATGGAGGACAAGGATGGCGACAACACTGAAATGAAAGGAAGATAACCGATCTCCTAAACAAAGCAGTGCCCTCCAAAACCTGGAAGGAGGAAGACATCATTCGTGCACATCGATTGGGCGCACACGGCAGGGGCAGCACGAGGCCGGTCATAGTTCGTTTCACACAGTTCGTGGACAAACTAGAGGTTCTCAGGGCGAGACAGGATTTTCGTAGAATGGATGTTGGCGTCTCAAATGACCGTACTCTGAAGCAGCGCCAGGAATTGGGCAGACTGAGAGACAAAGGCCAGAGAAGATACTACAAGAATTGAATACTGGTTGTGGTTCCAGAGACTCAGCTGGCGCCCTCGTGTTCCTCCGCCACAACCCACCGACACATTCGTAACGCAGGGAGATCAACGCAGGCACACGGAACAACAACAGCGAGAACTCCAGGAGGTCTGTCTGCGGCGAGATAGGAGTTCGGCCGGCCCCTTCAGAACAACAGTGAAAACAGAAGTACCGGAAAACCAAATGCATTTAGCTGCAATAAATAACATTAACAACCCGTGTTTACATTCTACATGAATTATGAATACTCACCCGTGTATCGTGAGACATTATTGAAGAGCGTTGGCCAGTTTAATGAATGGTGGGAAACGATCAATGTAAAATATGGAAACTTGCCTTGGTTGATTGCTGGGGATTTAAATTCTAGGACCGGTGTAATGGATGATTTTATTTTGACTGATAACATGGCTTCTTTTGTTTATGGATTTGATACTTGCGATTTTATCTCAGATTATATGGATTTCGATGTCAGCGGTCGTATGTCTCGAGATATTTAGAAACAAACGCATTTGGGTTTCAACTTATAGAGTTTTGTAAAATTAACAAACTTCAAATACTGAATGGTAGAGTAAATGGAGACGAGGAAGGGAACATCACCTGCATTGCAAACAAAGGCATTGTAAGCACGGATGGGTTTTAGGATGTAATTAAAGCTTTTAAAATAATCCCTAGATCAGAGTCTGACCGTTTCCATCTTAGTCTAACACTTACAGCACCTGGCACCGAATGTGAACTCATTGAACAAGAAGTTTTGTGTCTTTTATAAAATATCCAGAAATGTTTTTGGAACAACGCATACGTCGAAGACTATGTACAGGCATTAGAGGACAACCTGTTGGGTGTTCAAAAAGATTTTTCTGATCTTATCCACGCAGGTAAAACAGACGATGCTGTGGTGATGTTGAATCATTGTGTTAAAAGTGCTGCCGATTGTATGTAATCTACAGGTGTTAAAAGGTTCAAAGAGCGTACATCCCAACCACCATGGTGTGATAATGAATGCTATTAAGCAAAAGGGAAAAATACAAAGCAGTACATGAATTTCATAATTCGAACTCAAATGAAGCATTAGATAACTACCGAGCTTTGAATAAAGAAATTTAAAATCCTCATCATTTTGACAGACTGCTATGCAAAGGCGTACGGATCGGATTAACGAGTAAATTTCCTTTTTTGAAAATGGTGGCACAGAGTTCTCCACGTCGTATGGATACGATAGTAATGCACGACCTACGGATAAGGTTAAGGAACAATTCACAAACAGTTGGACAAAAATGACCCCCCCCCCCTTGTCATCTTCTCCCATCTTTCCCGAGACACCCCTAGGGGGTAACACTATGACGCCAACCAAACTATGTACATATGTATCTAGCTTTTTGCAGTCTGTGCTATGGGGAGGTAACTATTAATTTTAGCTTTTAAGCCAAAATATATGGCCCAATTTAATTGTGTTAATTTTAGGCCAGGAAAATGTGGTCTATAACAGTTTTTATTCCTTTCTTCCCCCCTCCCCCCTCCCCACTCCCCACCTTTTAGAGCATCATGGTTGACGTGAACTTTGTAAGGACCTCCCCATCTGAGCTGACGTCATTTGTGAACGGTCAATAAATGTTGTAAACTGTATCAATGAATGCGTTCAAGCAACTTTAACCTAGATCTAGCATGAAAACAATTAATAATGAAGTCGGTTGCACACGCGTCATAGACACGCAAATCAACCCGCATTTCGCGTGAACAGGTTAGTGTCCCGTGAACGTTTATATGGGATTTTCTTGTACAAATTTGTTCCTCATCGTTACTTGTCACGTTTCATGAGAAGTTGTGCCATTCTCAGACTTGAATTAAGACATACACATGACGCAAGTACGCACGCACGAACGCACACATGAACTCATTCCCCCTCCCCTAATCACATACACACTCACGCGGGCGCGTGCACGCACAGACTCACGTGCACTCACACGCTTTCACTCGCGCTCACGCACTCGTGCTGGTAATAATGATACACATGGTGATGTTTATTGAAATGACATAAAACATATTAAAGGGGGGCTACACCCTCAAAGTCAAAATTCGGCTCAAAATTATGGAATTTGAGTTGTAGGCATTTTTAGCTTACTCAGCCTCTCCTACAACTATTTCATAGCATAAGACCCCAACCCCCAAAACCGTATTTTTTCCCATACCGGGCATGTTTGTCACCGCCATTTCCTCATAAAGTCAGTATTTTATTTTTCTTTGTCGGCCGTTTTCTCAAAACGCGACTTTTCTCTATACTTTTTTGAATAACTCCACCATTTTTCATCCAATCTTCATGAAATTTTCACAGAATGAAGAGAAGGTGTAATTCTAAAAATTTGTCTTTTGAATTTATGATATATGGAATAGATTTTCGTTGGTGGTGTCTGGAGTGTGGATTTTCACGGATTTTTTGCAAACTTGACTGCTACCTCAGGAAAAAATTCATTAAAAAATTTCCTTTTCGTTCAGGAAAAAAACAACAGACAAATCTTTAGATCTAATGTTTGTGAACACGCATGAAAAAAAAACCCTACTATCAATTTCCATGAGCGACAAGGGAGGTATTCATTACGTAAGACATGTCAACAGAATCCAATATGGCCGCCGTATCCATGGGAACGAAACTGTTTCTCAAATTTCATTGCGGATTTTAAAACTCCTTACTATGCTTGTTATATGTGTGAAATTTGGTAAAATTCGGTCCTGTAATAAGCGATATAGCCTTCAG
>NW_004797337.1:667984-671585 GCF_000002075.1 Aplysia californica | reverse complement strand
TGTGTGTGTGTGTGTGTGTGTGTGTGTGCATGTGTGGGCGGGAAGGGGTAAGGGGATTCTGTTTTGTTCCTTTTGGTCGGAAACTCGTTTAAGAAATGGCTGCCTAAAGTTAGTTTGTTGAATATTACGGTAAAACCCTTTTAGACCAATACCGGATACCTTGGGACGAGCATGAAGTTGGCGGGGCAGCAGGACTGGCGGTATAACAGGATAGCACCGATTGCCATCTTGAGTAGTGGTAGAGACTACAGACAAATTGTGACCGTCTCGTCTCATCTTGATCTGCCATACACGATTGCCATGCACTGGGAAAAGAACTAATTGCAATGAATTACACGTACGTACAGCTTCAACTGACTTTGACATAAATTAATCTGAAAATTTTTTGGGCCGATTCAGTACAGTCTGAGCATCACCAAATGGACAACTTGTCGACCTCGTTACACCGAACCTAAGAGGCGAATTACTATAATTTTTTGCATGCTCCAATGAATTGTAAAAGACCTTTGAAAAAATCTCGATTTTCGTGCTTGCAACAAACATAAAGAGGTGCTGTCTATAAAATCGTTAGTGCTCTTTAAACTCAACGCCGAGCACTTTTTATAGCAAGCTAAAACCATAACTATACAGGGTGTCGTTGTAGGGGCTTAGCCAGAAATTTCCCGGGGAGGCGGGGGGAGGGGGGGGTAGCTTTGTCAAACCCAAAACCAGGGGTCAATAGAGCGCTAAATTTGAAGCACCAGTGGGCGTGTCCCTTAGAAAAGTTGTCCATTTGGTATTGCCCAGACCATAGCAAGGCTATAAAATGCACCATGAACCCTAGAGACGTACATTTTTTTCAAACCCTATACTCACCCGTCCTCGGGCTGCCTCAGACATTTCACGTAGAATTTTGAGTCTTGAAAATATAAAAAGACACATGGTTCCCCGACAGCCTTTTGGTCATCGGGCTGGCATCTCGTTACGATATTCCTAATTTTAAAAAGAAAATATCGACCAACGTCTAAAACAAACAGCATTTTTTCAAGAAATAGGCCGAACTGGCAGAGACGTGTTTGGGATGCCGGTTATCAAGCAACCGCACAGACTGGGCGTCGTGCGCGTTGTATAGTGTGTATCTCTGGCGGCCACTTCGCTGGCGGTATAGCGGGGCAACTTAACATGAGTTTAACAGACTGTAAAACTAAGACGTTTGGTTGAGGACGATGTAATGGCGCAAATATTACGTTTATATTTAGTCGCCTACTTCCACCTAGTCGTAACACACATGGATGTCTCTGTGTGAGTGTGTGCTGAGAAAGTTTTGGAGAAGTTGGAGAGGAGAAAGGGGTCATACTGTTGGGGAGGCCAGGTTCCAGTAGGACCAAGAGTGGCCCTTGCATGGTTGCAAGAAAGCTTTTGGGAACACATTACTTACAAGTCAAAAACTTACAAATTATATTGGTCACCGTATTTCCCTCGACTTGTCTTTCCTTCTTCACTTCTTTGTATGGTACTCTCTGGTACTGGTAGTAAACCTCTAATCTTCGGCACTTATATATATATATATATATATATATATATATATATATATATATATATATAAAGTTATAACTTGAGCAGTCGAACGCTCGGCATTCTAATATGTTAATGACTTAGGTTTAATTTGAATGCATGAATATTGAAGCCATTGTCTATTCTTTTCGCCATCTCTCCCACTTTCTCTCTCTCTCTCTCTCTCTCTCTCTCTCTCTCTCTCTCTCTCTCTCTCTCTCTCTCTCTCTCTCTCTCTCCCCCCTCCCTCTCTCTCTCTCTCCCCCTCTCTCCCCCCTCTCTCTCTCCCTCTCTCTCTCTCTCTTTCTCTCCCCCCTTCTCTCTCTCTCCCTTTTCTCCCCCCCCTTTCTCTCCCCCTCTCTTTCTCCCCCCTCTCTGTTTCTCTCTTTCTCCCCCCCTCTCTCTGTCTCTCTGTCTCTCTCTGTCTCTCTCTATTGTTGATGGTATCTCTTTATTTTTTGTGTATTTTTTTTTCTTGAAACTGTTAATTATGCATATGTAGGCTACTTTTATGTGCGTTTTCTAATGCTGATGATGTCTGTTTTGTGTGTGTGTTTTTCTACCGCTAGTGGTGTTTGGGTTGGGGTTTTTTCAGTTGTTGATCATTTCTGTTAATTTCATTGGGGTTTTTCATCTAGTTATTAAAATCGTTAATAATTGCCTGTTTTGGTGTTTGTTGTTGATGTTATTATTGTTGTTGTTGTTTTCTGTTGTGGGTTATGTCTGTTTTTGTTTTTTTTCCTTTTGTTGATAATGACTGTTTATTTGTTTGTTTTGTCCTTGATGTTGTTGTTTTTGTTGTTGTTGAATGATGGATAACGAACTTTGCGTTGTGGTTTCGTTGGCTCCGTCATTATTATTTTATATTCTTGTTGTGGTATTGTAGTACTTGAGTAGGGGGCTCTCGTGGTCTAGAGGTTATGGCGTTTGCCTCTCATTCAAAGGTCCCGGGTGCGAATCCTGATAGCGGCAGAAAATTTTGTTCTCTACAAATTTTTCCTCTCCTGCTCCTCTTCTGTCGTCTGCTTCCGTCTCCACTTTCTGTCCCCTCCTCAGGGCTCCTGGCTCTTTCTGCCGCCTTTCTACTGCTACTCTTCTTCTCCTTCTCACGGCTGTCTTTCATCCACACCCCTGATCGTGTGGTAGGTAAGATTCAACACCTAGCCTTCTCGGATCAGGGCGAAAAGTCTCGGAGGTCCCGTGTGCATGTTGCACGAGTTAAAGATCCCCTGGTTGTCCTCAAATCGATAAGAGTAGCCTTCGGCCGCCACCCGGGCAAAATTCCAAATTTCCTACCAAATGAAAAATGTTAAGTGTGTCCAGCATGCTCATGTGACCCAATGCAGTTGCGAGCGCCGCAAAGCACTTCCCAAAAAAAAGTATTTAAATTGAGTTAAATAGTCGAATTGTTGTTACCTTTAAAATATCAGGTGTGATAAGTCATACAGTTTTTTAAAAAATCTTCTTTTTTAAAAAACATTTCCAGCCGCAACGTATGAAAAATAAGAATATAGAGCGGGTGTCTTAGAGAAGATCTTCTTTTCTTTCCCTTGGTTGTTTCTGTCTGTCTGCTCTACCCCCCCCCCCTCCCTTGCGCTATATGGCCATTCTCGTGTCGATGTTCCTCTCTGTATCCAAGCAAACAAAGAAACAGGTAAGCAAGCAGACTTTACTTTTTACTTTTACTTTCATCCGCTGCTTTTGGGTGTCGCGGGAAGAAAGAAACGTCTCTTTGCCACCAGCCGGAGAGCTTGGGTCAGGGGGATGCCGTGACTTGTTAATGTTTCCCTGACTCCATCTATCCTGATCTTTCTCGGTCATTTAAAAAAAAAATGTAGGCACGTTGTACTGGGTGGTGTGTTGGTAATCACATGAGATGTCTGAACCTTTTGATTCTTTATTGTTGGATGTGATGCAAGACATCATTTGTGCCCACTATTTCTCTGATTACTGTGTTTCTAATTTTGTCTCGCCTGGTCTTGTTTACTGCTTTTCTAAGGCATCGCATTTCACATGTTGTAATTCTTTGCTCTAATGTCCTTTTCGTGGTCCACGTTTAACATTGATA
>NW_004797337.1:625484-665484 GCF_000002075.1 Aplysia californica | reverse complement strand
GAGGATTCATATTAGGATCATTCTTATTCACAGCGCTCTTGTGTTCATAATGTGATGTCCATTTTATATTGTCATCGATTGTGCAGTGACAGTATGAATGTCCGTTTTCCCCTTAATTTAGAGAGCTTATGTGTGCATGTTTATGCACATGCATTTTGGGTTGATATGAAGGTATTGTAAATCGCTTAGAGATCTTGTAGCCTACTGTATTGTACTGGTGATGATGATGATGATGATGATTATTGTTGTTATTATTTTTTCCTCCCTTTTATTATTATTATTATTATTATTAGCAGTCCCATTTCCCATCATGGCTGACTGTTATGACATACTCTTCATGTATCAAGGATATTTCTGCTTTTAACTCGACATTTTGTTTCTACAGCTCTGATATTAAAATTTCTGTCTCCCCCCCCCCCCCCTTGCTTTTGTGGATTAATTACGTTATCACCATCATGTTGATATTTTGATGAACAAAAACTGATCCATGCCGACGATTAAGAAAAATAAATTACATTTACATAGGGGGTTTTGCCCCCCCCCCCCCCCCCCCCGATACATATAGGCGTTTTTTAAAGACCCAATCGAAACAACTGATGCACGTGTATACTTCTGTATTTTCTGCAGGCTGTTGGGGCAGACGAAGGATGACGTCAAGAGGTTGGTTGAGGAGAGTCAGGCAGTGCAAGCCGTGGCTGGGTTGATCAAGGGAGACAACAAGAAAATTGTGTTGAAGAGCTTGAGAATGTTGGCAGAGTTCAGTGCTCTCAGGTGAGTCGTGTTTGGAGTGGAAGTTGGTTGGTACATGGTGCGGTTATTGTGTGTGTGTGTGTGTGTGTGTATGTATGTGTGTATGTGTGTGTGTATGTGTGTAGTATGTGTGCAAATGATTGTAAGTTGTGTTACTAGATCAAAGCTTTTTATATGCTTGCGTGTGTGTGCACTTGGAAACACTTGTGTCACTTTTCCCATAAAATTACGACAGCAACAGAGTTGAAAGTTTGCAAGTACCTGCAAAAAGATAGATAGATCTCCATGACGGAGCTCGATTTTTTATTTTTTCATTTCCTGAATTCAGAAAAAGATATTTGACACAAAGTTCCCATCCTTCTTTGACCTTTGTGGTTATTTTACAAATGTACTGAGAAATGAAATAAATCTGTGTAGCTCTCCACAACGGAAGTGCAATACTGCTCTTTAATGTTCATCTAAGACACACGATTCAAGAGAGTAATTTTCGAGACTCACCTCTAATGTGGAGATGTGATTCTGTGTATGCATCCAAAGAGTTGTTTTTAATATAGGGCCCAAAGAAAAAAAACTTTTTTATTACTCGGTCAAGAATTTTGGTTGATCGCTACCCTATATAAGTGCCATGCAAAGTTTCGTGGGCATATGTAAATTTGTCAATGAGCAAGAAGTTTTTTTAACGTTGTCAGAGGAAAGTGAACAAGCTATAGACACTGCCTCTGCGATTTTGAAGACGTCGGTGTGTTCCTTTTACAGTGTAGCAGCCCTTTCGTAGATTATTATTTTCTTTGTGCTTTTTTGTGATGATGTAAGGCGAAACCTGTATTTTGTGATTGTGAAGGACTAGACAGCAATACACTACAGCAATGTAGATAAAGAGAGGGGTTAATCAGGGCAGACGTAATCTGTCTAAAGCAATATAGATCTAGAAGCCAGGTGTGAATGAAAGGCTATACATAAATGTAGATATGTAAAATGCCTCCGCGGCGTAGACCAGTAAGAGCAGTGACGCCAAGGCGTCGACCCGAAGCAAAGCCGGGTACTCAGCTAGTACATATAAATTTGAACACTGAAACCTACATTTCACAGTTTATCAAAAGAATTTTGTCGCCATGTTTGAATTCTGAAAACCGCGTTTTACTTTATACAGAAAGAATTTCTTTTAATTTAAAAATCTTTTTTTTAAATTGGAAAAACATGGATTTACACTCTTGGCACAACAATGCATTGAATATCAAATAGATGGGTTTTTTTTCAGATGTGATATGCTTTCCTACACATTGCAGACATCATAGTCTAGCACTCACAGAGCAAACACACAAATTGGTAAACATGCACATGCGAAAGCAGATTTTCAAGTAGCAAATGTTTCTTTTATACATATTATATGTTCTTTGTATTTGATACTCGTACATAAATAATTTTGTACATAACAAAAAGATACCCAGGTCCCATCCACTTTACTCTACGTGTGCTAGACTGTATTCCAAATATTTGGAGAATGAACGAATTTCTCGGTTTTTTTTGCGGCAGGTGTTGTCCAGGCTTCACAGGTCAAATCCTGGCAGCAAATGTCCTGGAAGAGCTGGTGCATCTGTCGGAGGACAAGGAGGACCAGGAGAACCAGGACACGTCCCGTCTGTCGCTGTCCCTCCTGCTGAGGCTGTGTGAGCACGAGATCATCAGACCCGCGCTCGGCTCAGCCGGGTTCATCGCCCTGATGGTGAAACTCCTCCACAAGGCAGAAGACGGTGGCTCACAGGGTGTCAACGTGGTCGCGGTTCTCAATGCCTTGTGTCTGTGCTCGAAGGAAGCGGTGAATCGAGTGAAGATCCGTGACACAGAGGGCTTGGAAGTGATGCTATCTGCCCTCAGGGGTGGGGAAGGGGAAGGGGAGAGTTTGGCGGAGGGACGGTTTGCTGTGCTGTATGATCGGATCATCAGCTCCTTGGTGAATTTTTTGTACAATGACGACTGCCTGTTGCACCTGCAGGAGCTGGGCCTGGTGAGGGTGCTCCTGAGCCACTTGAAGCGATGCTGCCAGTTCGAAGCTCAGGAAGACGACTTTAGAAAACAGACAGCAGATCTGGCTATGGCTTTGGTGAGAGATTTGGAAAGTGAATGTAAAACTCTTTCTGGAGTGACGATGACTAATGAAGTTGAAGGAGAAATATGTGGAGCAGAGGAACTGTTGGTGCATGGTAAGAATTCCAGTGCCGCTGATGAGCTCCATGAGGATGCTGTGAATGCGGAGATAGGCTGTGATGATAGCAGATCTGTTTCTGAAAATTGTGTAGAAGGTGAGGTTGCTAAAGAGATAACGAGAAGTGAAACCACAGATGTGAGTGATCTTGTAAATGAAGATAAACTCTCAAGTGATGAGAATGTAGCCAATAATGTAGAGCAGCCCATGAGAGAGTTTGAGGAAGTTCCGGTAGGCTCCTTGAGTCGTAATGACCGCGATCCTCTTCTCATTGACAGTGACCGAGCGGTGGATGATGGGGCGGAGGTTGCGGTGGAGACTGTTGACAGTGACCACCATGATCATGGGCAGCCTGGCCCAGGTCCCAGCCGTCACGTGTTCAGCATCAACAGCCCCAGCTACCAGTCGGAGACCTCGTGGAGACTGGAGGACTACACACAGGGAGTCACCTGCAAGAACTTTGCCTCTGACCACAGTGCTGTGGGGCAACAACCGTTTCTTCAGCCCTCCTCTTCCCACCCAGCCCAGGAGGGGGCGGGCTACCCTTCCCCGTACAGCCCTCTCAGCGCCAATGTGTCCTACTACTCCCCCTCACAGTCCTCTCCTTCCTACGCACAGTCCTCCCCCTCACGGTCCTCTCCTTCCTACGCACAGTCCTCCCCCTCACGGTCGTTTACCTCCAGCCCAGCCCGGTCTACTGTAGATCAGTTCAGCCCGGACTGGACAATATCCAGCCCAGGCCATCAGGCAGCGGTTTTCAGCCCCTTTCGGGAATTTGTCAGTCAGAGTCCCAATTCTCCAGGGGACGCCGGTTATAGCACCATCCAGATCAGTCTCGAGGGTAATCCGGTCCCTGTGAGGTCATCCATAAGCTCCATAGACAGAGAGTGTCGAGAACCGCCCAGCCCTGTGTTCAACTCCCAGATGTCGCTGATGAGCCAGTCCAGCGTTGTGGACTCTGTGACGTTCCCCAACAGTCCTCACCAGACGGCTGTGTTCGAGGACCAGATGGCCCAAGAGCTGATGTCCACGCAGCATGGCGCGGGTCCCTCACGTGCTCAGTTTGTCATCGTGCCTCTGTCGCAAGAATCAGAGCTTTCTGCGCAGAATCCAGTCTACTCAGCTTCAGAAGATGATGATGAAGACGAAGATGATACAAAGGTGAATGAGAACGCTGATGGTACTAAGAAAACACAACAGGTATTTAGTTTGAACGAGGGGCCTTCAGTTGAAGCTATGTCATCTTCCTCCTTTTGCCAAAGCCCGAAGAACACTGCTTTCAGTAGTGACGAGATGAGCAGAATTCCACCGAGTCTGAAGGAAGGAGAAAAGGCAAGTGAGGCTTGGTACTCGGTTCCAGTTGCTGGTGCCTCCAGTTTTGAAGTCACTTGTGAGACAAGTGAAGATGTGAGCCGGATTGGCTGTGGAGAAAAATGTAGAGATTCAGACACACTGCACAATCTGAATGACTCAAAGATTGGCTCAGAAACAAATTCTCCTAAACCCTTTATTGAAGTCTACTTAGGGGAAACCAGTCCTAAACGCAGGAGACTGGAAGAGAGTGTGATTTCTAATGTTGTTGGTGGTTCTGGTGAACTGCAGGATGTTGCCAGAAACAATCGTCAGCCAAGTCTTGGATTTAATCCTTTAAGAACTGATGTTTTGACTGGTGGGGATGATGACACGCAAGAACAAATGGAAGTGATGATGTCAGTTAGTGAAACCCCGCCCTCAGGACAGCCAGCGAAGGCAGATAGTTCTCAGGAGTTGAAAAATCATCCACAGTCTCGTGTACTGGAACTGTCGAGGTCTCTCTCGTTTGAGACGTCGCAGGTTGCTTCCACATCTAGTGGAGTTCAGTTCCACCGCATGTCATCATATCCAGGAAAATTGAAGAGACCGGTGTCTTCAAAATCTGGGGCGAGCACCAAGCAGCTGGGGGTGCGGTCAGCCATGTCCTCTCTGGCTTCTACATCTCCGTTCTCCAGACACGGATCTTCCTCCCCATTTTATTCAAACAGCCCGTACCGCTCGCCCATGCCAGAACCTTTCAGTAGTCCACACCCCAATGAGCCAGAGCTAGACCCATTGAGAGTTAAGACGAGTGAGTCGCCCACAGTGTCGTCAGAAGCCTTCACCGAGACAGGAGAGCAAGGAAAGGTGAGGGCAGGCGATGTAGAGGCTGTGGACCAGGCTACCGTCAGTGGCAGGTCAGAGGTGTCTGCGGTAAAGAGAGTTTCAGAGGAAAGTGTTAACGGGGCTGCAGCAAGTGACAAGAAAGATTCGAGAAATCCTGTCGTTGCTGGTTCTTCCTCCTCAAGGGCAGAGTCCAGGTCTAGTGCAGTTCAAACCAGCGATGCTAGAACGAGATCTATGGTTCAAGTCAGCGAAAGGGTCCAAAAAATACTCAGAATAACAGAGTCCAATATTTTGATCCTTTTGTCTCGACTCTCAGTAAAAACCTACCCTATTGCCCTTGTGGAGCCTGATGTCTTTTGCTGCCTCTTGAGTTACCTGCGCTTTGCCCCCAACCCCATGCCCAGGTGTGTGAGAATCCTGCATCGCCTGCTGGGCCACCCTCTCTGCTTTCACTCCTTCCTCCTCATGCAGGCTCCTGGCTTGGTGTTCAAGTACCTCGTTCTGGAAAGGGACGGGCTTCTGCCTCGCTCGTTTTTCTCGAGAGAGCCGGGAGATAACCGCAGCTTGCGGCAGAGAGTTGGCCTGCACTTCCTGGGCCTCGACACTCATGAGGTAAGCGGTTCTCAAGCCTCGGACTTCGGGAAAAAAATGGACTTTGAGTTTGGCGGTGATGCTTACAGTAAGATTATGTCTCCATCATCTGCTGGGTCACTGTTCCGAGGTCGGCCAAGTCTCTCGGAGGACAGCCAGTCGGCCAGAGACGGCTCAGGTGAGACTGTTGTTATGTGTTGTGAGAACTTGTGCGTTGAGAGTGAAGTGATACCATTTCCATGTTTTTTAAAATCAATTTACTCCTGGGAATTTGTCCCAATGCATGCCCTGAAATCCTGGAAAAGAGAGATAAACCTCTACTAAAAATACTATTCCTGTGGTTTTAAAATATTGATTTAAAAAACCCTCTTTTCTTTACAAAATGATGGAGGGAAAAAGACGCAACTATATTAGGAAAAGCATACTGCTTCTAACAAGCCAGTTTCCATTGCGGTACAGTATGGGCAAGTTTTTTATTTCTCTCATTTTAGTGGTGACTGTGGGGTTTCATTCGGGACCCATCTTTTTCATCAAATTTAAAAATAACCAACTCCTCTTGTGACTTTTAATTATGACATTTGCGATAAAACAAAAAAATAAACTTTCAACATGTTTTTGTTTGGTCGAGATCACTTCACAAGCTGAATTTTTTTTGTGTTTTCAAAGTTCCCTTGGATTTGTCCAAGTTCCAACTCCATCGCACCTTACATTGCGTCTTATTTACCTTTAAAATTTACACATCGCTATTTTTGGGTGAATTTCGACCATTCAAAAAAATCTAAGAAATGAGAACTATTCTTCTTTCCCTTTGTAACCTTGTTATTAGTTAAGTCTAATCTGACATTATTCTCAAGACCTCATAGAAATGTATACCACCATTGAAGCGATTGAAACGCAGTGCACTACCACTCTAGGTGCAAATCGATAGACTCCGTGCTATGCCGCTCTAGGTGTTAAATAGTAAAAATCGGTTTAATTTCTTACAACTACAAACTACAGTTGAACCTGCTGTAATGGCAACCAGTGGAAAACAATCACCTGTACAAACTACAAATGACATTTCCCCCCCCCCCCCCCCCCTTAAAAAAATTTCTTTTAATGACACTGTTCTAGAAAGATACCCACCCGTCTAAAATAACCACTTTTCTCCTCGACTGTGGGTTACCGCCTGGGTCAATTTTGACTGTACTCCCTTAAACTCTCATGTTGTTTATTTGTTTGTCAAGATGATACAGTATCAGCTCTCTTTTATTCAACTATAGAAAGTCCTAATTTGAAATGTAAAAAAAAATAATAGATCTGGGGAGGAATTCAAATTTTCAAAAGCAAGAAAAGATACATAATTAACATAGTGAAGGTACACATTGTTTTTGAAAAAATGGCTTGTTTTTTTCTCTCCTGAAAAAGGCTTGCACTGTATGTATGCTTCCTTAGAAACTGAGAATGTTTTTGAGTGTTCTAAGGTTTGCTGGGGTAAGAGCATAGATTGTAAAGTGCATGGAGCGCTTGCTGTTGAGTAAGGATATGTGTCACGTCGAGGTGGAATCAGGCGCTCGTCAGTTCTTGTGCGTATGGAGTTATTGATATCACCTGAAAGCTTATTCATTTGCCTTGCTTTCTTTTATAAAAAACATTCATCTATCTTGAATAAATTCAAAATATTTACGATTGAAGGAGGTGGGCATAGCTTGGTTTCAAAGGTAAAAATAGCAAAAAATGGCCGCCAAGCTTTAGTACATGTAACTCATATAGATAAAGAGTCATTGAAAACTGAAAACTGACATATTTTGTGCCTTTAATCAATGTTTTTCAGTAAATTTCACATTGAGCAGTGTTTTTATTAGATAGACATAAAAGAGGTTGAGCCCAAAAATAAAATTTCGATAAAAATTTCCAAATTTAGGTAAAATGCCTGTTTCTCCAATTTCTGTATTTTGACGAGTGCCCGATTTCACTGCAATGCCTCACATATGTGCTACACTATCGCTATTTATTTTTAAAAATTACTAGTTTTATTATTAATAGTATCATTAGTATTGTTATTAACACTATCATCATTGATGATCTATTGTCTCCTCCCCCCCCCCCCTCCTAAAAAAGGCTTGCACTGTATGTATGCTTCCTTAGAAACTGAGAATGTTTTTGAATGTTCTAAGGTTTGCTGGGCTAATAGTAATAGTACAGTGGAACTCGGATTCAACGAGGTCGCCGGGCCTGACCTAAAATCTCGTTGAATCCGAGTGTTCGTAATAGCGAACAAGAGGTTTTGTGTAGATAATTACAGACACTGACCAAGTAATGTATAAAGAGAAGTCACAAGTCATGCCTGAAATGCCAGCATATTATGAGCTGTGTATAAAAGGGAGCGATTCGTTCAAATGCACACACCTGTGTCATCTCGATTGCTTACCAAAAAGTTGTGTTGTTATGTAGAGCCTAGCATACGACAACTTTTGATTCCATAGACCAGCGCACAATTCATTATGTAGATCTATGTCAAGACTAGCTAAATCATTGTAATAGTGATCAGTTACTGTGGGAAAAAAAAAGACAGTGACGCGTTAGTATGTGTGACATTCAATGCTCGGACCGCAAGTGGCCCCCCCCTCCCAACACGCACACACAGTCACACGTGTGCAGGCCACCCACCTGACCCCGACTCACGCCAGAGTAGACACGTGCGCGTGCCAACAACGCATGTGTTGGTATGAAAAAGGCCGCTGATTGGTCGCATGCAATCAGCTAAGTGAATAATGGCTCACGATGCAGGTGCAATGGATGGTTTCTGGGAATAGATAAAGTTCGTTCAGGGAGAAAAATGAGCGAAGCAACGTCTGCGGGGGTTGTTCACACTGGAAGAAGCGAGCTCGATGAATCCGAGCTCGCTGATTTAAGTGCTCTTTGAATCCGGGTTATTTTTATTGATTTTAAAGAAGAAAAAAACTGGGAATCTATCTCATCTCGTTGAATCCAAGTTCTCGTTGAATCCGAGTTCCACTGTAGTATAGATTGTAAAGTGCATGGAGCGTTTGCTGTTGAGTAGGGATATGTGCTACACTATTGCTATTAAAAAAAAAAATTACTAGTTTTATTATTAATAGTATTATTAGTATTGTAATGAACATCGTCATCATTAATGATCTATTGTCCCCCTCCCCCCCTCCCCAGCAGCAGATACCACGGAACCTGTGGGTGAAGCCAGCCGAGCCTTGAACTGCCACAGCAACGCCCTGAAGTTTGTCCACTATCTGTGCAACACTGCCGTCTCCAAGTACGGGGAGGGTGAGATCAAACACGTGCTGACTATGGGCTCCGTGCAGGACCAGCTGTCATGTATCATCAGTCTACTGTACTTGCCAGTCGCTGGGTAAGCGAAACACTCTTTAAAAAAAATAAATGTTTTTACGCTTCCTTCAACACAATTTCGATAATTCAGGAGGTACGTGGTGGTTGACGGGTGCTCTAGTGTTATTTGCTCCTTCTTTCTAATCCAACGTCTATCATCCTGATCTCTCCTCCTTTTTTGTTCGTTACTCTCTTGCAACACCTCTAATCTTCGGCACATATATGACCTTGTTACTGTTACAATTACAGTGTTGCAAGTGCTGTAAAACTTTGACTAAAACTAAACTAATTCAGGAGGTAGTCTTTGGCCCTGCCTGTCAGGGCCAACCTGTGCTGAGAAATGATCCTAAAAGAAAGACTGAAGTATTGGATAAAAAATTCTACCCACTGGGGAATAGTACTTGGGTCTCCTGCATGCAAGTGAAGACAAAGCGCCTATCGTTCTATTGCAGACTCCGGTACAAAACATTCTATTGGTCCTTCTCTAGTTTGTTTGCTTCTTCATATGAAGGTTATGTGCTTTAACTGCACCTTGTTTGAAATACAGTGGAATCAGCTTTACCCGAGCACGGTTAATCCTTAATCCGAAAACAGCGGTGACCAAAAGAAATTAGAATCCCCTATTTTAACGGGAGGAGCTACCCTTGAGGATCAATTTTTATGTTTGTTGCCCGAGATCAAATCTAAGTACACCTATAAGTTAGGTAAGTAAAATCTCTCGGTGCGCAATTTTATTTTGGCATAGCTACAGCGGTTGCTATGGAAATGGCTGTCATCTTGAAAATAAACTATGAATTTCAAATCCCTAAGGCTTTCTTATTCACTGACCAAATTGACCAAATTTGGTGAGAGTATACCTGAACCAGACCCTATTAGAGTAACAGCAAGTTTTTTTCAATAAATGGAAAAGAAAAAAAAAGAGAAGAATTTTCCCAAAGTATAAAAACCTTTTTCTAAATTTAGGTTGTGTAATGGCTTGCCAATGGAAAAGTTTTATTTTTTTCGCTAATATCTCTCTGATACATTGATGACGGTCTTGCCATCTATGTTTCCTGAAAGTTTCATGTCTAAAGGATGAAAACTAAGGAAGGAGTAGGGAAAGAACTGGAGAAAAAAATTTCATTTTGCGAAAAACGACAATTGTTGTGAAAATTCACTATATTAACCCATCCTCATGTTTCCAAAGGCAATTTACCAGGAGAATAAAGACTTTCTCAATTGTATCCATGCTATTTTTAGACAAAAAACTGGTTGGTCTTAAAAAATCATTCAACATAAAATTTGCATAGCCCAACACAAAATATGCAAAATCAAGGGTTGCTCTTCCCCTTAATCTTCGCTATTTGAGTAATCTCCCTAAACCAAAAACTCGGCAGAACTGAGTAAAACCCAGCAGTCCTATGGACTTTGGTTTAAGCGGGCTGCACTGTACCTCAGTTTTTTTGGCTTAATAAAACAAAACTTTTTTCAGATGCTGTGGGCATTTGAAATTACAGTAATTGTAGTGCTGTCCAGATCAAGTTGTTCTGTTTTTATTATGGCAGTAAAAATTTGCATTACAAAAATGTTAGTATTCATGATACAGTGGAGTCCACTTGTAACGAGTCCTGAAATAACGAGAAGTCTGTTATAAAGACATTATTCTAAAACCCCGTTTTTTCCCTTCTTTATCTTTGTAAATAAAATACTGCTATAACACAATCAGATATACGCGCTAGTCGGTTATAGCGGAATATTCCGGCTGCTGTGCACAGCGTATAGGTCATTATACATATAAAACCTTGCCCGTTGAGAAACTTATTTGTGATCAAGCGAAACAAAGAATGGGAGAGTCCATGTGTGCCAACGATGAAGGCCGGAGCGAATGAGTGGGGAGGGTGTGGCATGCGCAGGCAAGCCGTTGGGAAGCAGAACGCATTGCCTGATAGTGATAGGCCAGCCTAGTCTAGATTATCTAGGCCTATCATCATGCCTCTCTCTTCTCCGGTGTGGGAATGGAGAAGTCACAGTGCTGTGATGGATCATGGAGCGAATGTGTGACGTGCGCAAGCAGACGCGGGAACGCACCACAGGGTGTGATGGGGCGGGGGGAAACACAACGGGCGAGTTAGCCTAGACAACTTTCGTTCTGATAGCCAACGCCGAGCTGTCAACATTGCTAACGCTAGAGAAAGAAATCTGATTCCATTTTTGATCAAGTAAGACCTAGAGGTCATGTTGAACAAAACCACCATCAGAGGAGATAACAAAAAGAAATAAACAGAGCACCAAACTCATAGATTAGGCCTACTTTATTATTTCCTTTGAATTTATTACTGGGTCCCTTACAACGAAAATCCTGCTATAACGGACATTTTGTACCGGTCCCCTCCCTCTCGTTATAACAGGATTCCACTGTTCTCATTACTGAAAACTTCGGGCATGGTTGGGGACAAGGATCCCACTTCTTTTCTTTATTTTCCCTAATTGTTTCTGTCTATATTTCTTCTCCCCTACTCTAAATTCTAAAAGTATTGTAGTATTGATTTGCATCTTTTTACTCAGACTAAACTAAGTTCTATGTACATTCAAACCTGCTCTAGGGGCCACCTGTCTAAGACAATCACCTGTAAAAATTACGTCTTATTCTTATTTCTTCTCTTTGTGCTTTGTCCAAGACATCCACCTGTCTGAGACAATTACTTTTCTCCTCCTCATTGGGTGGCTGCCTTGGACAATGATTTTGACTGTAATTGTAGATCAGTGTTTTATGCCACTCTTCAAAAACAGAGAAAAATTCACAATTTTAAGTCTTTACTGTTTATGTTGTGTTTTAAAAATAATTTTAAAAAAATCATTTTCCTCCCCAGTATTGATGGGATGCGGGAGGTGTTGCTGAAAAAGTACCCTCTGTTTGACACAGCCCTGGCTTGTCTGTTCATGGCCACAGCACCAACGACCCGGGAGGCCATTGTAGTGGCCTTGACCCTGCTGGTGGGTATGGAGGAGCCGAGCAAACTACTGAGTGGCCGACCGCAGCTACATGCATGTCCCGACACCGAGGACGTGTTGGGGGACGCAACCTCACAGCAACAACAACATCAGGAGAGACAAACGCTGCCAAAGAACTTGAGAGATCCTTTTGTTTTTTTCAAAGAATCGTCCAGAACACGTAATAACAGCTCTCTTGTTCTTCTCGCCAAGGTAAAAACCCTCCGGGAGCTGTGCTGTGGTCAGGCGAGGCCCCGTAGCAAGGTCACTCAAAGAAGCAAGGGAAATCGTTCAGAAGCAGTGGAGGGGGCTTCCCTGTGTGTGTACCAAACTCTCAGTGACGATTTTGACACTCGCCTGGTTGTGGAGAACGGAGCAACGCTGTACTTCTACGCCAACAGACAGGTGCTCGTCAGGAAGTCAGCTGTCTTCGCCGCTATGCTCAGCGGCATGTATAAAGAATCCCACAAGTCTGACATTGTCATTTCTGATGTCAATCTTTTTGGATTTGAATTTGTGATACACTACCTCCACGGCTGCAGCTCAGGCTGTCCAGTCATTGACTCCCTGTTGCCTAAGGGTCTGACCTCCTCGACCGAACAAGTTGGCCATTCTCGAACAGCGCGACAAAGTGCGAATATTTCACAACCAAAACAAGCACAACAGAGTGCGAATATTTCACAACCGAACAGATCGGAATTAAATGTTCTACCTTCCAGTTCAAGCGGTATAGACTCACAAACAGAAGAGACACCTTCGTCTGCTCACGACATTCCATGCTTCTCAGGAACAGCTTCAGCCTCAGAAATGTCTACCATCTCATCACCGTGTGCAGTCATCTCCAGTTCCAGCAGAAAACAGCTTCAGGACTTTAGTGCCAAACTTGCTGTGTCGGAGGACTCTCTTGACAGCCTCAGCCTGGGAGATAAGAATGACGTTACCCCGCCCGACTCTATCGCCATGGACACGCAGGGTAGCAGAGACAACGGTCAAGGTATCGACGAGGGCGGAGCGACGGAAACGGGCACAACTGATAATGCGACTTTGAGCACGGAGGCCGCTGAACTGAAAGAGCTGGAAGATCGAGTAGACATGTGCGCTGATCTCCTTGCGGTGGCCGACAGGTTTTTGTTGGACGACCTCATGGACTACGTGGGCTGGGTCCTTTCTTACAGCTGTCTGCATCCCCACACGTGCTTCGCCGTCTTCCAACTGGCGTGTTTCTACAAGCTGGAGCTAGTTGCTGTAGACTGCGCCCGAGAGTCCTTCACGTCCGACATTCAGCCCTGGGAAGTTGCCTCCATGTACGAGGAGCTGGCAGCCTGTGGCTACAGAGACGCAGCCAGAACGGCGTTAGCGCGACTGCTCTTATCCTGTGAGGTGTGAAGAGTAGACTATAGTTAACTCTTGTCCTGCTTCTTGTGCCGAGATGCGAATCTTATCAGCAACCTATTAAGAAGACGGGCGTTCTGGGCGGGCCGCCGGGGTCACTCAGCGTGTACTGTTGGTGTACAGCAAGCGCGCCTGGAAACGTGGGTTTTTGCCATCATGAATACCATGGGAGTGTGTTAATCGATGATGAAAATAACCCTCTATCTTTTATACCTTTCTATTTATAAAGTGTTACGAACACATGAATAACCCCCTCTCATAAGCTGATAAGACATTACGAGTAGTTACACCCATTCGAATTACCTTTTTAGACGCTCTTGTTGTTATGAATGATCTGGGGTTCAAAAAGGGATGATAATAGGTCAATTTCTGAATGTTTTGCTCTCAAATTGTTCTTTTTACCGGCACACTGGTACTGGTATTCCAAGCTATCAAATAAGCTTCTTTTTATCAGATAGTATCATTTCATACGAAATCAAGCTCATTTGAAAGATTTTGTTTCGATAGAAAAATGGAAGTCTTGTTTCCCGACTATCCTTTCCAGCTCCTCATGTCTAAGTAGGTCAATTTGTTCTAATTTCATTGGACAAACATCAAGAGCTACCAATTTGGCGTGTTTTGAATGAGACGTATGCCTCGGTTTCGAACCAATGAAGGAGAGGTGCCGAAATAGACTTATCGGGCAACACAAACCCGGCCCCCGCAGGACAAGGGTTAAAGCCCAACTGCTCTTTTCCTATGATGCTGAGCGGTGTACACTTTACTTATAATCCAAACACTTTGTTCAAGAGCAGAACTATATCGGATTCATCCACAGGTGACATTCATCATCATCATCATTGCCTTTCTTACCCTGGATCAGGGCACAGAAGACCTTACTTTACGCAGTTTGGTCAATTTCAAGAATTATCCGAGATTCCCAGCTTCATACTCATAATATTCCTGTGTTATTCTATGTAATGGGACCTAGGTGTGCTTGTTCTGGTGAACCGGAAGAAAAGAAGGGGGAAGGACCAATTTATTGTTGACATCTTTGATTTCTAAAAACAAAATCGTTAGCGTCACTCCTCAATTCACCAAATCAATTTCAGGTTTCTAGCTAAAGTTGTTTTTAAAAAAGAGGCTTAGAGCTAGACATCCAGGCGCATCTTACAACAAATTCCACAAACTTTTTGTTTGTTTTATAATTTCCTTCCTTGTTTTCAATTTAAAAAATAAATGCCCAAATCATGGTTTTGATCAGGGTCAACTTTTCTTCTATAATTTTCTCAAAACTAAAAAAAGAAAAAGGTATTTGCGGAATGACACTGATGAAACAAGTCTCTCAACGGTACATTTGAGTACATTGTATTGTGGGCTAGGCAAGCCAAGTCCATGAGGTTTTAGTTAACCCCTTCATGACCTTCATGACATACACTATACACCATTTGTCATTTTTTCTTACTTGTCAAAGGAAGCAAGTTGCTACTGCGACATACGTCGCTCATTAAACCTTGAGAAGCAGGAGGACCACAATGATGAAGGCTGTTCATCATAGTTTGTATTCTGCATACTGCTTCTATTACATGATGCTCCTCGCGAAACTATTAGTAATAGCATGTTCACATTCAGTGATCCAAAACTGTATGTGCTGAAGCATGAACTGTCTGTGTCTGAATGAGTTAACTCAAACCTCTACATGTCATGGTGTGAGCAACAGTACTTGGCAAATCCATTTGTTTCTTCTTGTTTTGCTATGAAAATATTATTTGTATACTTGTAATAAAGTGAAGCTGTTGGAAACAATTTATTTCAGCTATGTCGCTGGAAGACTCCACAGTGAATTTTCAAGACTAACTTGCCGACTTCCTCCAACCTTTAACGATACGATTCCCAGGAAACTTTTATTTCCTTTATCATACTTTATGCGGCTTGCACTGTTAAGATTGTTTCAGAATGCTATCAAGTCTGCTAGGGTAATAGCATAGATTGTAAAGTGCATAGAGCTTGCTCATGTGCAGGAATTTGCACAATACAAATACAATCTATTATTATTAATTCAGGAGTATGTTTGAAAATCCGTGGTATGATGATTTAAAACTTTTTAAAAAACCCAGTTTGCACTATAACCGCATAAGAAAATATACCGGTCCTGTATAAATTATATATGACAAATAAACATTTTCTTCTGAATACTAATACGTATTAGACTTTTTTTTAAAACAAAAAGTATCATATATTAAGAAGTGGATGGGTGGACCCCGGGTCTACCTAGTGAAAAGGATAGGTGGGCCCCAGGGTGTACAAAGCAAAATTGCTGTTTTAGGACAAGCTGACCAATGAAAAGCTGTCTAACATCTTCATGTTAGGAAAGGCCCTAGGCTAGCTAAAAAAAAAAAAAAATAAAAGAGATGTAGGACAGACTTGGTTTGACATTAATAAATCGTAAATTTTGTATTTATAGAGTTCCTTTAAAAAAAAAAGTGACGTTTTATATTTTAAAAATCAGTAAATCATATTTGAGATTCTGAAGTACGCCTAGATCTAGATCTAACACCAGCACCTGGCAACACTGAAATCTTTGACCTTGTGTTTGGAGGAGGCACCTGTCAAACTGAATGTCTGGTGTTTTCACTGTTTTGAGGAAGACAGTAGTTGTCACAAGATGGTCAGATGACAGATTCGAATGGCATGGTCGACAGGCTGAAAATTTTTTTAAAGGTAGATTTCTAGAATTAGATCTAATCATGGATTCGCAAGTCAAGATTCTTCTGATCTTTTATAAAAAGTGAAGGGGATTATTTCAAAACGTTTAAGTTTAAGGAATTCGAAAGAAAGCCGGAAAACCGCGGGGTTGGCACCTATCCTGGAACATATTTATCACAGGGTCCACCAATCCTTAAACCTACTTATTTCACTATGGTGACTCCGGAGTCTACCAATTCTAAAAAAGGCTAGTATTTCACTAGATATACCCTGGGGTCCACCTATCCTCTTCCATTCATCATATATATAAAATGTGCAGGGAAAATTTGGTGATGAAAAGATGAGAACTAACAACAATTGTCTGTTAAACAGACTTGCCACAGACCAAGAATGCAATGAACCGTGCCATCATACAGCACTTCACCACTATTGCTGCTGGATCATAACAACCCCTTTCATGTCACCACTTACAGCTAGATCTAGACCTGAGTTGTCATACTCTTTCCAGTGCATGAGATCTGTCAAATTGAGAAGGCTGGCCGCGTGCTGTGATGATACAATAAGTTGTAAACTTGATGTGCCTCAGGAAAAAGTATGAATTTGAGGTGAGGGGGTTTGAATTAGTTTACTCTATCCTGAAACATTTTCTCTCAGTCTCAGTCCAGAAGGTGGGCGCACCGTTAGAATTAGATCTTTTGGTATCATTCTGGACACGGAGCAGATGGCCCTGGTTCAAATCCCCAAAGCGTAATCACGTCAAGCCATAAACACTTTTACAAAGACCAGACTTCCCTCACACATTTAGATCAGTGCTTGCTGACTGGGCATTTCAGAAAAAAAAGCAAGTTGGTTCTGACATTTTCATTTCAGGGAGGAAAAACCAAGCAAGAAAAACACCTTGTTAAAATGTACGAGAAACATGTTTAATGAGCTTACACACGTCAGTCAAATGGCAGGAACAAAACTCAATGTACAAGAACCCTCTGCAACAATATTACATTCGAGGATCTACTCAGTGAAGGACTAGTCAAGAGAACACTACAGACTCACTGTGTCATGACTGATGAATACTGTCCTAATAATAACTGATTTCATCACAAAATTAATCCCAACAACTGGCTTACTCATGAACAAAACATGGAATACGTACACTTCACAAATTAAATTATGGGCCTCTGAAGACACATCAAATAGTAGTTCGGAGTACAGATAATGATTTCAGAAAAAACAATTCTGAACACAAGTGAGTCCACATTTTACGAATTGAAACATAACCGGCTTATATATATCAGAAACTTAATAAAACATAAGCAAGTACAAGCTTTCATCTGGTATCACAAACTGAATAGGACTGGGGGAGGAAAAAAGGAGGAAATTTTTTTTATCCTGTTACCACCAAAAGTTCAGACTTAGAATTGACATCTCTCCAAATATAACTCTCTTCAGAATACAGTGAAGAGCTACAACTACGAGCAACTCGCATAACAGTCGTTCAGGCACACAGATCTGTGATGATACCAATGTTGGCTGGGTTACTTGTTTACTTCTCGGCAAATGTCTTGAGTCCCTTGAGGAATCCAATGTACTGTTTGTTCTCGTAGGCGGTGCAGTATTCCACCAGCTGGGAGATGAATTCGTCGTTGACACCTCTCTCGTCAAGCATGTCCATGAGTAGGTCAAACAACTCCTGAGGGCGTGGAGAAAGACAGTTGATATAAATTCATAAGTGCCAATTTTTGGGGATAAATCCTGATTTCTGAAAACGTCCAGATCTTGTAATGCATTCCTGTTAATATTCTACCTATTCACATCTTTGCATATATATTTATGTCATGTTGCACTTATATGAAAATAATCTAGAAATACAAAATTCTAGATTTGTTTTCATAATAAGCTGGCATCTTTATTTATTATCTATACAACGAACCACAGGATTTTCTTCCATTAGGCCAGGCTTTTATTAGAGAGAGGTTACTCAAATTAGCAATGACCACGAAAATCCCTTTTTTGCCAGAAAATGTTTGCAAATATGTGCATTTGGTAGCTTTATCTTCACAGAGCATGGAACTTTTTGAATTTTTAAAATCCATCAATAAACAAAAAAGTTACGGATTTTTTAATCAATTAATTTCAGGTACACTTTTATATAATGAAAAAACCCCAAAATATGGGACGTTCTTTGGTGAGTTTTGAGACAATATTCGTCATAACTCGCTCATTTCTCTGAGTATTTAAAAGAAACTTGGCAACCCAGTACATTTTCTAGTGCAGAATCTAGTCCTGCTTTCAGATTTTTCATAGCTATCCTATTTTTTGAGTTATGAAGACGTTTATAGGTAAAAATGTTGGCCGTTTTCGGTGTGTTTTGAGACAATATTTGTCATAGCTCGCCTATTTCTTGGAATGTAAATGAAACTTGGCAGTCTAGTACATTTTTTAATGCAGAATCTAGTCATGCAGTCAGATTTTTAATATCTGTCATACTTTTTGAGTTGTAAAGACATTAACAGGTAAAAAAGTGGCGTTCTTTACAGATTTACAAAGATTATCAGTCATATGTTCTCCCAAAGTCATGATATTTGAATGAAACTTGGCAACATAAAAGTTTCCTCCTTGCCAAGCAATGTTCTGGATCAATTTGTCCCAAAAATGTAAGTAGAGAGCTACTAATAAATCCAGTTTTGTACTAGTAAAAGCATGCATACTTTGTTATAGAAAATAAGATCGTCTCTGTGTAGGCCTATATCCATTGTTGGACAGTGTCCTATTGTGTGGTAGATTAAGATGCGTTCAGATAATATAGTTTACAAGTCATGGGAATATTTCGCATGTGTAGGCTACAACTCATACAATAAATGTAACATATTTACACCCCCTCCCCCCCTTCTCTCTCTCTCTCTCTCACGCGCGCACACACATGCACGCGCGTGCACTCACGCACGCACGCGTGAACGATAACAATGTATAAACGGGACTATCTTCCCAGACTGGACTAAATAAGTACCATACTCTTTAATAACAATCTTAATGCCTCACTTTTCCCAAACAGAGCACACAGGACGAGTCCAAGTGTGTGCTTTCCCAAGAGGGGCGAATAGGCTTTCATAACGCAAACACAATGCCATACCACTTCTCAAGATGTTTGCTTTTCTGTTTCTATTCTTCTGTCATGCAATCAAGCAAATAAAAATGACTACATCTATTGTATTGTGACTAAAATGCAACAAAAACGCAAGTTATCAAGGCCCCCGTTTAGTTTTAAAATATCCTTCCCCCCCCTTTCCATTTCACATAAGCGGGGCCTCGTTTGTAGCGCTCGAGGCGACCGATGGCTGATGACGTCACTCAGTGGAAATTTCCATGCCGCCGGCCGTTCACCCAGAACGCGCAAATGGCAATGTAGCTTTTTCCCTTAGTTACTCCCACATTTTTAAAGATTACGCCAAAACCGCTAAACACAGAAGCATGAAATTTTAAGGGAATAAAGAAAAATGGTGTACAACGTAACAGTCAGTTTGACAAATCACAGCTCCGAAAAACCTTCAAAGCGCACCACATCAACCACTTTCGCAAACGTTTTCGACTGCTTCTAGGATGGGTACAATGTTGTCAAACTGCATACTACGAGATTGACCTCTTTTCTGATTGGCTGCCAAGTTTCATTCATATCCATTCACGAGAAGCGGCGTGAGAGCGAGTTGAAGACAACAACCTTTGCGTTAGTGCGTCCCACGAAACACCCCCGCTGCGGGGGCCAAAAATCGGCAGAACAAAATGCGCTCGGTGGGCATTGCTACTCAAATACAAGGAAAAAATGGGGGATTTTTATTTTCTTTTGGTTTACCATTATTTGCGGTTTAACATTGTTCCATTCATATATATATTATTTGTTTTTGCAATCATTCAAGGAAAAGGCAAAAAAGAAACCACACAGTCCACGACGGCTTTAAGCACGGTCATTGGGAGAAAGCATAAGCGTGATAGAGTGCGAAGTAGACATAATCCAGAGATTTTCATGTAGAAAATTTCCTGTGCTATTTCCTTTTGTTTGTAAGTAGGCCTATAGGGGTCCCGCAGAAGTGTGCGCTGTTATTTTTACCCGCCACGGTAGTTTTTGTTTGTTTGTATGTTTTTGTTTTGTGGTCGAGTGGGAAATGAAAACTCAATTTAGATGGCCAGTCACAATACAGCACACGAGGCCTACACACTGCCTGTGCGTACCACTGCCCGCTGTGCCACATTCATACCACCACTGCCTTCATCCCACCTCGCACGTGATACATAATCAGGATTAATGGATAGCGAGGGTCAAAGGTGAGATCACAGGCAGCCTCCCTTTCTTGTCTTCCCAACTCTCTTTGTATCTTTTTCGTGTGTGTGTAGCTTTGCCCTAGGCTAGATCCTATGTTCATGCGCGAGGCTGTGTGCATCTCTCCGCCTTCCTCGTCGCACGTGTGAGAGTGTGTCTCCATCACTTGCGTTCTTTTACAATGTGTTTCTCTTAACACACTCACTGCTGGGGTGTAGACTGTTCAAACTTCGATGGGTCATCATGAAAGTATGACTGTCTTGTAAATGAAGTGTGCCTCAAGCCAAAGTTACCGTGCTTAAAGGTGTGTAATTTATATAGCACAAATTCGGTAAGAGCCGTTTAGCGTGCTTGAATCCGAAACGTGCTTTATGCCGGTGTGCTTAAAGCTGGCACGGACTGTATAGCTTTGTGAGCTCCATTTACGAAAGCAATACTTATACTGACGTATATATTACCTCCCCAACAAAATTCAGGCCTGCATACTAAAATGGAAGCATCGATCCTGACAGTAGAGTAAAAAACCATGAAAATATTTCTCACAACAGAGGTGCAGATTTTCCAGATAAATTCAGAAGGATTTCTGTAAATATCCAGATTCTGTAATACACCGGTATACCTTACTTCTGCTTATAGTCTACATTTATTGATATATTTTAGTCTCTTTGAATGTCATATTCAGTTTATATAAAAATTCGTGATATGAGACGCATTCAACAATATGATCTGTTAATGTTTACTCTCTGTACAAATAAATGAGTTCATAGGGACCGCAAAGATCAGGACTTTTTTCTTAAACAGTTGGAACCTCTGTTTTATAAGACAATGAGGACCACACACAGTACTTACAGCGTCCATTGTAGCAGCTGAGACTGAGAATGTTGTGTCCTTCCACTCACCACTGTGGAGTGCGACTTCCTGAATTTCAAACTGGTCCTCTGCAGACAGATCATAATAGAACCTGCACATTACTTGAACACATACACACACACACAAGTCAATTCGTTTGTTTTTTTAATGTAGGTGCTTTTACACCTCCCCATTGAAATAATTTTGATAATTTAGGTGTCGGGTTATAAACCGTTATACCGTCCCAGAAGAAAGACCAACACAATATAAAATTTTCCTAACTCAGGTCTCTCGCATCATGTGACGGCAAAGCCCTTACCAGCTACGCCACCACAGACGTCCGTTGTCTCGATTGTTCTTCTATGTGCCGTACAACAGGTTTACCAACATAGCAAATTGAAATAAAACAAAGTACCGTATAAAAGTAACAATGTATCATTGCATAGTATAGAGCACACAACTTTTTACCTAAAAACAAGGACTTATAAATTAAGTCACCCTGCTTCTTATTAATATTACTTTACCGGCGATCATAAGAAAGGTATCACTTTTTTATTTTGTAAAAAAAAATCTAGTCTTCTGCGTCTTTATGCTTTTCTTTTCACACGAATAATACTAAGAAGTCCTAAAAGAAAGCATTGTTACAGTAGTCTCTGCCTAAATGCACGCCGTACACAAACACGCTCTGCCCAAACACACGCTTTTGCTTTCGTCACATGACGGGTTTTTTTACCATATAATAATGTAGACGTACAAACGAATGGTCATTTCTTCTAAACGCACGCTCCGATCCGCGAAACACAGGTAAAGCTCGACAAGGGGAAATTTTCGCTGCAGCCTAGAAGTAAAAGCTCAGTTAAGAATGTATAAGCTGTTCTAGAAAAACAGATGTTTGGTGAGACTTCCCCTCATGCCAAACAGAGTGACGGACTTCATTTTTACACCTAACTTTCCACAGAAAAATAGGTCTAGGACTGGTCGGTGAAATGTGGGGAGGTTGGGGGACTGAAATGTGTTTTGATTGGTCACTGGAAATGCATTTGACTTTGAGAGAAGGTTTCTGACGGGAGTCGGGGTGACTGCATGAAATGTTAGTTAGACCTAGGCTTATGATGCACAGCACGCATGAAAAAACACTAGATAGACCTCTACAGGATTAAAGATTAGTAAAGTAAGCATAATCAGCTGCACTTGAAGAACTTATAACATATTTGTTGAACGAATCACAAGAGAAATGTTTCTCTGAATGTAGAGATCTATACTATGAGTCTGATGTCGTCCATGAATTTACGGTTGGAGGTGGTCGCTTGGAAAGCCACGTGGCTGCGCCTTCGTCTCTATAATAATCACCAACAGTTTCCTCTTAGGCTATCTGTTCCTGACATTTTTATGGTGCATATCATTACATTGAGTCCGTCTTTCTTCCCCCCCCCCCCCCTATTCAACGCCTATGTGCTCTTAACCAGTGTCGGGGAATTCTTCACAAAACAGTCACGTATCGTCACACTATCGGCCAAAGTAACCCCACCCCCAAGGGAGGTCACTAGAAAATCAAGGCAATGAGATGACTGTGTACCTTCCTCCCTTTGTACAGGTTCATGCAAACGCACGCTCCGTATAAACACACGCTAAGGAGCCCCCCCCCCCCCCCCAGTTCAGGCGGAGACTACTGTATAAATGGAGCTTCAATTAGTGTTCACAGCAACAAGATAAAAATAGATAATAATAATTGACCGCAATGCGGCGGATTTTTTTCTATTCTTTGTTTTTTAAATAATTTTTTAATAAAAGAAGTTCAGATCTTTATTTTTCAAAAACCTCAATAACATTTGATCATCACTCAAGAAAGATGGTACGTTTAACTTAGCATCAGAGAAATCAAGCCATCAGAATGCTCGGAGTGTTTCTGCTGTTACCAGGACATTCAATATGTCAAAAGAAAAACTGTGAGGGAAAAATGTGGTCTCCAGAACCCTAGTAGACAAAGATAAAGTAACAAACTGAGAGTGTTAAATTAACATTTAAACAGAAAATATGCTCAAATGAAAATGTGTAATGTCAGTGTCACACCCTTTGAGATAAGTGAAGTCGCATATGATTGATGGACACGGGAGTTCAAGAAAAGAATTGGGTTTCATGCAAATCCGATTGGGGTTCTGACAGGTAAAAAAAAACCTGGGACTTGTGCAGACTCCACTGTACTTACCAATTCTGTCAGCCTCTTGGTCTCCCTTGCTGTACTGTTCTGCATCTTCAAAGGGTTCATCAGCGCTCGGGAAGACACATTGAAGAGCTAGGACTGTCCCATCCCCCTTGCTGATTTCGACCTCAAACGGCGGCCGGCAGACCATCTGTAGTAGACGAGTAGATAACATGTTGTGATTAGCAGTGAGGATGAAGATACAGTGGAACTCGAATTCAACGAGAACTCGGATTCAATGAAAGGAGATGGATTCTTTTTTTCCTTAGATTTAAAATCAGTAAAAATAACCCGGATTCAACGAACACTTACATCAGCAAGCTCGGATTCAACGAGGTTGCTTAAAGGGCGAACAGCTGCCGCAGACGTGGCTTCACTCATTTTTCTCCCACAACGAACTTTATCTATTCCTGGAAACTATCCATTACACCTGCATCGTGAACCATATTCTTTTAGCTGATTGCATTGCATGCGACCAATCAGCGGCCTTCTTTGAAACAAACACAAGCGTCGTTGGCATGCGCATGTGTCTACTCTAGCGAGAGTCAGGGTCAGATGGGCAGCCTGTACCCGTGTGACTGTGAGTGCGTATGTCGGGGGGGCACCAGCGGTCCATGCGCGGAAAGTCTCAGATACAAACGCGTCAGTCTTCTCTGTGTTAGGGGTGGGACTGCCACCTTTTGTCACGGATGGTCATTCGTGGCAATGAAGGGGGGGGGGAATTGTTTTTTTTGTTTTAGTAAGTGTATTACGGCACTCGCAACATAATGAGGTCATATAAGTGCCGAAGATTAGAGGTGTTACAACAAGAGAGTAAAAAACACAAAAAAGGAGGGGAGATAAAGACGATAGATGTTTGATAGGAAAGAAGAAGCAAACCACACGAGAGCACCCGCCAAACACCCGGAGGAGGGGGGGAGGGGAAGGATGATTGGGTTTGAGTTGAGTTTAAAAAAAATTTTTTTAGCAGAGGGTATTACGACGCTCGCCATCTGTATAGGTCATATGAGCACCAGAAGATTAAGAAGGGGAGGTAAGGACGATAGATGTTTGATAGGAAAGAAGGAGCAAACCACATCAGAGCACCCGTCAACCACCCACGGTTTGAGTTTGAGTAAAGACAAGCACATCAAAACAGTAACAGTCATACTTCATTCCATCCGTAGTAGAAGCAAGACAGATGCACAGAAACAATAGGGAAAGAAAAGAAGTAGGCCTAGGACCTACCAGCATCTCCCTCCAACCACCCCTGGAGTGGGGAGCATGTCACAGAACAGATGGTCAATAATGACAGCTTCATACAGCTAGTTTCTACACCAAGTCTGCCCTCCATACAGAGACGAAAACCCCACTGCAAACAATTTTTTTTTATAGTAGAGGGTTTTACGGCGCTCGCAACTGCATAAGGTCATATGAGAGCCAAGGGGTGGGTGTCAACAGAGGAGTCTTTAGGGAATCAGACTTAGACTGCTCACCTCTCTAGCTTCAACAGCACAAGGTCTGCTTCGACTATCAAGGCACCCCGGAAATAGCAGGTCACAAGAGAGTGACAAACATACAAAAGAAGTAGAGGAAAATGACAATAGTAAGGATCAGGAAAGAAAAATCAACAGTTTCCTGTTATAGATCTGGCACAGTTAAGAGCGTGACAAGAGTCAGCCCATTTACAATTCTACTATGCTTGAATGAGAAATGTCCCCCTTTTGGGAATGGCCTAAAGACACCTCAGTGAGTGGCACTGCCGCTGGGGGTACTGCAAACAATATCAAAAGTGTGCCTCACCCCTACGACACTGAAATGTTAAATTATAACAACAGAAGTCCCAGTACTAGAAAAAAGGCGGCTAAAGCAGAAATAAGCAAAACAGAAACCTCTATAAATAAGTCATGAAAATCACTGACAGTGTAGTCAAGTGATAAACACATGATGTGGTTCATGCATTCACAGGAAAGTGTTAATCACACACCAGTCCCAAAAACTTCTCTAGCTTCAATTTAAGCCTTCACAGAGTTATGAGCGTGACACGAGTCAGCCCATTTACAATTCTTCTGTGCTTGAACGAGAAATGTTCCCCCTTTGGGAATGGCCTAAAGACACTTCAGTCAAAGGCACTGCCCCGGGGGTCTCCCTAACGTTTATGGCAAACGTTAACAAGTCATTTAACTCAGAACCGTACCCCTATTTGTAACAGCTGCTGAAGTAATGAACTGTGATCAGACAAACAGACAAGCTGCCAGGTAGTGACTCAAAAATAAAGGGCGGCATGACAGCACATAATTTTTTTAACTACATTGTCAAATAAGTTAGCAAGACAGAATTAAACAAAGTGTGAGTGTGTGTATGTGTGCATGAGAGAGAGAGAGAGAGAGAGAGAGAGAGAGAGAGAGAGAAGAGAGAGAGAGAGAGAAGAGAGAGAGAGAGAGAGAGAGAGAGAGAGAGAGAGAGAGAGAGAGAGAGAGAGAGAGAGAGAGAGAGAGAGAGAGAGAATGTAAGTCCACATACATCATAATGTAAGTGCGTGAGTCTGAGAACAAGGAAGAGAGATTGAAGACCACATTGGGGACAAATGAGCAAAATGTCAACTGTTTCTTTCTTCTTGTGTGTGTGTGTGTGTGTGTGTGTGTGTGTGTGTGTGTGTGTGTGTGTGTGTGTGTGCGCGCGCGTGCAAGCGAGATTATAATTTTACAACAGCTTGTGTTCCATTTTCCCTGATTAACATCCCCGCCATCCCCCCTCCTGACTCCAAGCTCTCACGATTGTCTCATTATTTTATGAAATGTGGCTAGGATCATGTGCTACATACCTTGTGCATCTTTTGCATATCATTCCAAAATTACTACATAGCTTTGTTTCTTTGTGAGGTCATCGTTTATTTCCCAGAATAATCAATGTGAAGTACAGTTTAAGGATATGAGACCAAATTCTCCCTAAACCCCAACCCTTTAGTTTGTCCAAAAAATGGAGTGTATCAAAGTTCTAGACAGGGAAGTCTTGGTTGCCGATTTCAGATGTAGTTTAAACACTTGTTACCCAACTGATGCTGACTGTAAACTTTACAAAATTAAAGACATTGTACTGTGAAAGTATTAATTTTAACTCCTGTTGCAAGTAAAAAAAAAAGAAAGAAAGAAAGAAAGCCTGAAATTGCCCCTAAAGTTTTAGAGATGTACTAGGTATTTTTGCATGACACTAGCATGACAGCCAACAGATGAGCTTGAGGACTTTACAGCAGAGTCCACTTACACTGAGATCTGCTGGACTACTGGAGTTTCTTTGTTTGAGCCATGTTTTTGGTTCAAAGACATTCTTTAAAAAGTGAAGAATAAAATCAGGTTTCAGTTTTCTTTTGGTTTGCTCATATTTTCGGATTAACAGTGTTCGTTTTCAGTGGCCTCCACCATTTGTGTTACGACGTGGTGGAATCAGGCACTCGTCAATTTTTGGACATGTAGAGCCATCAGTATCATATCAAAGCTTATTCATTTGTCTTGCTTTAAGTGAAAATAATACTCATACGTCATGAATAGTGATTATTCTGAATAGCAGTCGAGATACTTGTGACTGAAGGAGGCAGGGGTTGTCTGGTTTCAGAGGTAAAATTACCAAGACAATGGCAGCAAAATTTGGCCACTTCCAAAGCTTGAGAGGGGGCTCTCGAGGCCTAGAGGTTAAGGTCTTGGTCTCTCATTCATAGGCCACGGTTTCGAATCCGCGTGACGACCGAAAAATTTTCTTCTCTAAAATTGTCTCCTTTCACCTCCTTTCCTGCTCTTTAGCAATGTTCTGTCGTCTGCTTCCGTCTCCCCTTTCTGCCCCCACTCCCTTTAACCCCTCCTCTGGGCTCCTGACTCTTTCTGCAGCCTTTCTACTGCTACTCTTCGGCTCCTTCTCACAGCTGTCTTTCATCCATACCCCTGATCATACGGTAGGTAAGATCAAACACCTAGCCTTCTCGGATAAGGGCAAAAAATCTTGGAGGTCCTGAGTGCAAGTTGCGCACGTTTAAGATCCCATGGTGGTCTAAAATTGATAAGAATAGGCTTCGGCAGTCACCCGCGCATAATTCAAAATTTCCTACCAACTGAAAATATTAGGTGTGTCCCGCGCGATCATATGACCTTATGCAGTTGTGAGCGGCGTAAAACACTTACCCCCCTCCCCCCCAAAAAGCTTGAGAGTCCTTACAAACTGTAAATTTACATTTATGTGTCTTAAATCAATATTTTTTAGTAAAATCCAAACAGCAAATTGTTTTTAAATGGACCTTAAAGGTGTAGAGTCAACAACAAAAAATTCGATAAAAATTGCCAAACGGACAGAAAAATCCCAGTTTCTTCGATTTCATTATTTTGACAAGCGCCTGATTTCACCACAATGCCTCATATGACACTATATATTACAGCACATTATCCTTAGAACAATTAACAGTTATGGGCAAAATTCACTTGTTTGCCATAAACAAGGCACATGCGAATGGAACTAATTTGGCCAAGGTATTTCATGCGCCACACTGACTGTTACTGTTAACTGTTAACCATCTTGCATGAAAGAATCCTATTCATGCTCATATTGTCTTTCACTAATTTGATGTCTGCCATATCTTCAAGCAAGTCCCTCTTAGCACTAAAAAAATCGAAATCTAAAAGATAGGACATTCATATGTCAACAACTTCATGATGAATTGAAACTGAAATTGTATAGAGGTGTAACACTCCTGTCAAACACTTTTTAAGAAGCAGGACCTCTAAAATTACCTGCCATCTCCAATAGGACCAAGACAAAAGGAAAAATTTGTGCGACTTCATTCCAAGCTGAGACTCGAAAAAGTGAACACCCAATCTCACAACTCACAACAATTATGGGTCTAGTAGTCTTACAACTAGACTACGTTACCAACGCCACCAGAACTTCCCTTTTATGCAGTGCTTATGATACTGAGTAAAAAAAAACAAACAGCCCCAAAACAGTCAGCCCTTACCTGTGGCGGCTCATCTTGTTTCTCTGGAGCACTCTCTGCAATCACAGAATCCACCGCTCCATTTACACTCAGTCTGACAATAACTCTGTTGAAAATCAAATTAAATTGTATCAATTAGGGGCAGTTTAATTATTTTTTTTTTTCATTTAATGGAAATTTATCAATTGCCTTTCCAGACTCAAAGAAAAACAAGAAAATTTAGGATGCCACTCAGTTTTGAACCTCCTGCCTCTTTGGTCAGCCAGTACAACAGCAGGGAACTTGTTAGTGAAGGTAGGGGGTTGTGCTGTTATTGAGTAAGTGACTTCAAACCCCCCCTCTCAGCATATGCATGTGTGAGGGTGACTACTCAGCATCACTTAGGAATTTCTTGTCCAGCGTTCACTTCACCAACAGATATGTGGCCACTAAAGCAAAATAAAGATTGGTATCAGTTGTCTCATTGTCGGTGCCCCTAAACTACAGAGCAGCCAATCTTTCCATCTTTTTATCATAAGGGAACCAAACATAGCAATGGAATAAAAATAACAAGGGCAAATGTAATCCAGTTCAGGAATATTTGCCTCTAACATTCAGTTCAAGTCTCAGCATTATCTGTCATGGTCAGTCCTTCAAGAGGCATTGAGGAGTGTGAAACTGAAACTCTTCTCTCTTAAAATTTGACAACATCTGCTGGAGTTCATTCAAGGGGAAGAAAAATGAAAGACCTTGCTTCGCTCAAATCTCGAATTCAAAGAAACTGAATTGTGAACCCGACAAATTAGCTTATAAAGTCAGGGATCATAATACTTATTAAGTTAAATTGAACAACTGAATGTTCAGAATAAGTACATTAATGGCTCCATACAAAATAATCATATCAAATCAATAATTTCCACACCCGCGTATATATAACATCAGATGTAACTTCCTCCATCACTGATTTGTCATGTTATGAATGTCATGGAGCTCTCCTTTCTCTCTCCCAGCACTAAAAACTAATATCAAATAGATGGAAAATAAAATTTTCTTTAAAATTACATTTTTTTTTCATAGAATCTATAGAAACAAAAAAAAATTCAATTCTGTAAACATTTTATAAACTGCATGAACTGACAAATCAGAAAGTTAGAAAACATTCTTACTTTTCAGAGCCTTTTGATTTCGTAAGGGTTATGTCTCCACCTTCAGTTGTGACCTCAAATCCAGAAACTTTTGGCAAGTCATCACTTGATCTTGATGTTTCAAACTGAATTTCTTTGTCCAAAAAGGATGATATCTCTTTATCCACTGCCAAGATGGAACAAAAAGGAGATGAGAAATATAGTTTTATTGCCTAAAGACAAATGAAAAGTAGGAGTCTGTGGCCCAAATCAGGCTGCCAGACTCATGAGCAACAGGTTGAGGGTTTTAAATTCCATAGTTGTACTGGCACTGTTCTGCTGTAAGAAGAAATTTTAAGAAGTGAACACAGAGCACAACATAAATTACATGAAGCATGAAACTTGAAGATATCAATGGTACACATAATCCATCAGTCCAGGAATAAGGACACAGGTGTTTCGGTCATAAAAAGATAAAAAACTGAGCATTTAAAAGCATGATCAGAAGCAGTTGGACTTGGAAAAACTAAACAACTTACATAAAACTTATAAATAATTGGCAGAGACCCATACCAGGAATGGTCTTATCAGGAATAGTATCCACATCAACCAGTCATCAAATGCACTGTGTCCTTTCTTTTTCATAGCTGTAGTGCCATGGCTTCAACTGACCGTTCTAGATAAACTTTTTTTTTTCAAGACACACTGACTTTTAGACTTCTTAACTGAATCCGTCCATTTGGCCGCTGACAGCGGCTCTGGGTTTTTCGCTGCCGCCATTCGACCGCTGTGAGCGGCTCAACAAAATCTGAGCGAAATCTGAAACAAATGTGCACTTTTTAACGTAGTTTACTTTTTAAGTTGTCGAAAGGCAGTAGAACTTGTAAACAAGCCCGACCTCAATCTCCGAGCGCCAAAATCGATCGAAACTCCGCAAAATTCTCGCAAAAATCGTTGTTTTGTGGTCGCTATGTAGGGAGGGTAAACAACACAGTGCCTGGTATAATTAAATGGCCCTTCAGTGAAAGATATTCAACTAAATATGTGAAATTCTAGCATAAAATTTGTCCTTGGGTGATATCGCTACAATTTTGTGTTGATTCCTGTGGATTATAAGGACTTGTAGAGCTGAGAAAATGAGGTGAGTGAAAAATTTTCCAAGAGGTGTTGCGCAATTTTTTTTCCTCATTCGTTTTTGTCTGAAGGAAAATACAAACAAACAGAATAATAGGTCATTGTACTTTTCACTTTTTCATCCTCTGTTGCCGTTAAGCATCGAGGGGAGGCAGTTTTCTATGGTATGGTAGGCCAGCTCCGAGGCTCTTTCAGTTGTGATGTTATGCTTTCTTAGTGTTTCTTTGACACCCTCGATCCACCTTTTGCGTGGCCTTCCTCTTCCTTTATAATTACTTTCCAGAGTGCTAGGTGTAGTAGGCTCTCAAGGCTGGCTGGTCAGGTGACATGCGTAACAGGTGGCCAAACCATTTTATCCCGTTTTTCTATGTAACACAGGCAGGACTCAGTGCCGATAGCTGCTCTTACTTCTTCATTTCTCTGCCTGTCTCGTCTTGTGATGTTAAGGGTTTTGCTGAGACATTTCATTTCGCATGCAGAGATTTTGCTTTCATGGGTTTTGCTTAAAAGGTCCAGGTCTGGCACTGATAACACAATGTTGTATGAATATTGAGGTGATAAGCTGTCTCTTTGCGTCCAAGGAGATGTTTGGATGAGATAGAAACGGTGCGAGCTGGTAGGTGACAGCATTGGCTTTTTGAGTTCATATATTTCTATTTCGAGATCTCTGTCTACCCATTTTCAGAAAGAGTGCTGCCAAGATATTTAAACTCTCTCACCGGTTTCAGTTGTTTACTATTGACATGGATGTTCAGGGGACTATGGTTTCGGCTCACATTCATACTTCTGTTTTTGATGTGCCATGTTGAATTTCTCACAGGTGTTGTTGAGTTCGGTAGTGTGATTTTGGAGGCTTTGTTGGTTATGATGAATTAGACATTGGTCGTCATTGTAATTGATATAATCAGATTTCTCTATTGATTCCCATTGGTTTGGTATATATGACAATACATATTTGTGTATAAAGCTTCACAGTTGAGTAATGCATTAAATAGGTGCACCCCCGGTCAAAAACTGAACAGGGAAAAATAATTCTGTCCACAGCCTGAAAAAATCATGGATGGAATCATCAGTTAAAATTGTAGAATTAAAAGAGGGTATTGGAAAAAAACAAAGAGAAGGGGAAAAGAAGAAGAAAACGAAACTTTAAGGCAAGGGTACGACTAGCATAAATTGCTATAGCACAGGCACTTTGTATGACAGTCACTGGTGGTAGTGATAGACTGGCATCATGTCACAAAAAGGCCTAAAAAAGAAACACAATGTGCAAGACAACATTCTCACTACTCACTGACTGCTGCACTGTCAACATCCCTCACCACTTTCTTTCTGACAAGCGGACAATTATAGAACGTCAGATGTACGCCACTGGCCGATATTTATAATAGTAACAGCCATCTTAATTTGTTTGACGTCATTGTCATTGAGAGATTCTCACTTTGCTGTCAGTCAGCAGGGTGGCAACACGACCTGCCGACTCGAATTAGTATATAAAATTATATTTTCTTTGTAACTTGCTGAACTGTTCGGTTCCGTTGTCTGTGATTGTGAAGCGCCCTTCTTCCGCCCAAATTGATTCTGATGCTGTGTACACTAGATCTAGATCTAGATCTAGATTACTAGAATTCTAGGCTTGTTCCTTCATACTTCATGTCAATCATGTCATTGTCAAGTTCAACATATTCTGATGCAATCTGCATAGCAAAGGCCTTTCGCCTTTCATTTGACAGAACTTACCTTCAGTACTGTAAAATGCAATGGGCTGCTTGTGTGCAAAAGAGCATGAGGTGCCTTTTGTGTGTCTCGATCTCAAAGTTGACAACGTACTGTGTGCCCTTGGAGTTGCGACTGTGTTGGGGCTGGAAAGCGCGGACGTGCCAAGCAGGTACCTCGCTGAAATTCCAGACTGTTTAGGTATACAGGAAAGTCTTGCACTATTACCAGGGACAATCTTTGTGATAGCAGCAAGAGCTGACTTGACTGCTTTCGCCATTCTAATGATAAAAAGTAGATAAGTGCTGCTGTACACAGGTAATAATGTTGCGGCTCTGTACGAGACAACAACCAAACACACGCATGGACTGCAACTTTAACCTTCAAAGGACGACAACTGTGTTTTATGTCCGGGTCAAATTAAAGGGAGCAATCATTGAATTGATTAGCCTTATCTTCATTTCTTCTGCTCGCTTGCTTATAATTGGTCTTTGATCACACCGAAGACGACACGGTGCTAGCAGCTTAGCTTAGATCTATGCATTTGATGGTAAATGAAATTAAGTCCTGAATTGCTTGCATCGTTAAACAGACTGTATGTTTTTTTTTGTAATGCTACAATTTTGTATTCTTTTCTTTTCGTAACTATTTGATTTGCTTGATATCGTCCTTTTCATTCTCTTTTCTTCACAGGCAGTGTGCAGGGAGGTGTTATTATAATATTTATTCTGTTGAGCTGAGCCAGGCACAAGACCTTGAGTGAGTGAGAGTCTTGCTTGAGCGCACGCACTGTAGCCTCTCTGACTGAATGCGTGAGCTTTGAAAGCTTTCAGAGTTCTGAGTCATATTGAAATCTCAGTAAAAATAGGCCCATTTTAATCGTTGATATCCACCTCCCCCGCTCTATTATAATATCGTCATTAAGCATTGCTTTTATTCACTTTTAATTGTTTTAATTATAATTATATTACACGTGTATTATAATCCTTTTGATAGGGTCAGCACGAGGTTCGACGTCCTTGGCTTGAATTTTGAGCTGCTCATCATTTAATTCGGTAGATATCTATTGAGAATGGATTAGCTTTCTCAGTGTGCTAGGACTATATATAATATATAATATGTTGGATTAAACATTAAACTAACATATCAATGCTGTAGGCGTAATAGCTAATTTAAAATGTGGAAAGCATTTTAAAAAACTTAATTCCAAGGAAAGTTGACAACAATACTTTGTCTTCATTGTTAGGTGCAAAATACATTCAAGAAACACTATTAATAATGTTGAGAACTTTTGAAGACAGGAGGGCAAAATAGTTAAAGATGCCACTCTCGTGTGTCAAGTAAAACTTTCATATTTTGTTCAATCAAAAATTCTGATTACTTTATGTATGTTTGTTTATTTTCTTTTTTTTAGTAAGGTTCTACGGTGCTCACAACTGCATGAGGTCGTATGAGCGCCAAGGGGTGGATCTCAATAAAAAGAGTCCAAAACGGAGAATCAGGCTTACTCTGCTCACCTCTTTAGCCTCAACAGCACAATTTAAAGTCTGCTTCGACTATCAAGGCACCCCGGAAATAGCAGTTGACAAGAAAGTGACAAACATACAAAAGAAGTAGAGGAAATTGATGATAGTAATAATAAGGATATGAGGAAAGAAAAAGCAGTATATAGTTATCCCCCTATGTTGTTCCGGCACAGTTGTATGAATGAGCATGACATTGATAAATGATCCCATTTACATTTCTACTGTGCAAAAGAATATGTTAATATCCCCTCTAGGGACTAAAGACACTTCAGTCAGTTGCACTGCCCTGGGGGCAGAGCTGGTTGTAACGGAGTACAAGTACTCCGGTACTTGTACTTACGTTACAATTTACGGTACTTTTACTGTACTCCGGTACATTTTGAGAACCAGTACTTTTACTGTACTCCGATACTTTTTATAAAAGTACTTTTGAGTACTTTTCAAGTACATTTTGAGTACATTTGAAGCTTAATGAAAGAATAAGTGCCGACATTTCCGATCATAATTTACGGAACAAACACCCGGGTGGGCACAGCCGATCAACCAAGAGTTAAAAGTTGAGATTAAAGAACTGCCCGTCGCGTCAAAGATCAGCCACTCTTGTGAAAGTGATCACATGCGCTGTAAAACTCCATGAAACGGTACAATGATCCCCTGACGGGATCACACCGAGGTGTGAACTGACCGATGGGCGTTTCTTTTCCCCAAACATCGCACTCGCATCTGAGCTCGCCACCTGAACTTTCATCCCTCGCTGGGTGGGTTGGGCCTACAAGTTCGCTCCAGGCAGGATCACATCGAACTGTGAACTCTTCCCTGACCATTGAAGTTGAAGGCAGTTTTTCTCTATTCCCGAAATTGCGAGACAGCCTGAATTTTAATTGGTGTGGTCACAGCGTAATGGTACGTAACGACAAAGGCGGGGGGACTCAATCAGAGATGGAAGGCTACAATTTTTGGACAGGTAAATGGGAGGGGCAACTGGATAAACGTAGATAAAGATCTCGAGACGATATGCTAATGAGTGTACGGTATAATATTATGGCTTGCCTCATGCCACCGTGCTACTGTGATTGGTCATCAAGGATGACCGCTCTTTGCTCGCCATATGTCATAAACCTACCCAGGGGTCACGTCAGTTCTTGGGTCTCTGTAGATTCTTCCTTAGTTCGTCGGGCTAAGATCCCATATTTCCCTTTCTCCCGAGCACTGGGATCTTAGGCGGAGACTACTGTAGTGGAGAATTTTTGGTTACACTAAACTTACTAGACTCTAGGAAATTACATGTAGGCCTATTTTGGTTTGCCGTGGGCGCCGTGGACTACACAGTGTGACCAAACTCTGTCTTACCACTATTATAATCAATTGAAACTGAAACTGAGTTCTCAATGTATATCAATCTAACAATTTTTTAGGCTACCTAAATTTCTTTTTTCCTTTTTTTTGTGGTTTGTGCTCAAGGCTACCTTGATTCCTTGAGGATTTGTTAAAGAAGAATTCAAAGCACTTTTTTTTTTCCTGGCCATTTTCATCATTTTTTTATTTTCTTAGATCAACTTTGTCTCTGCATTTTCCAATTTTGATACGTTTCCTACTTTCCGACCTCTAGGACTGACTTATATTTGATCATATTGTCTTGCTCAAACAAATTCTATTCATAATATCACTTACTCACTAGTTGCGGCTGTTCGTTTGCTGGGTTGTTTTTTTCAATTTCACGGACAATTTCCACCAACGTTCAGTGCGTACATGTATATTCAAATGCTTTGTATACTGTTTACATTATTAGTAATAAATGGCCGAATTTGTCAAATATTCTAGATATGTTATTCAATATGATGTTTTGCATTAGCACTGAAGTGTTTTAGCATATTAGCAGAAAGTACTCAAAATGTACTCATAAGTACTTTTTAAAAAAGTACTTGTACTCAAGTACATTTTACAGGTAAGTACTTTTACTGTACTTAAGTACATATTTTAGATTGTACTTAAATTTGTACTTAAGTACCTTTTTAAAAGTACTTTAACAGCTCTGCCTGGGGGGGGATGTTTGTTTCTTGAGACATATAATATAGGCCTAGGGCCTAAAATATAATATTTTGTAACAGTTAAAAAGACAGCACATATGTTACAGTTTATTTTAGTAATTCGTACTTTTTTTTGTTAATCTTTATAAAGTCTATTAAAATGTTAAAACCTTTTTTCCACTTTTTTTGTCTACAGACTCCCGCTGTACTGTATTTGTAAAGAATACTTGAAACCATTTAAGCTACTCTCAGCATAATGAGCCATGTAGGAGTAACCTCAGAAGGTGACAGTGTCGGTCTGGCTTCACGTCAGGGCTTATGGCTTGGCGTTGACCTTGGAACTACTTCGGTGAAAGCTGTCCTTCTTGATGCAGAGGGCAAAGTTGTTGCTACTGCCTCTAAAGCTACTGACACTCAGGTTGAAAGTAGTATAGGAAGCTCCGGCAATGAACAGAATTCTAGGAAAATACTGGAGACTGTCAATGATGTCGTTGTGCCATTACTCCAGCAGCATGCTGGTCCTGTTGAAGGTACGAGGTCACTGTATTATGCTATATATGTTATTATATCACAGCTAACTGTTAAATGACCTAAGCCCAGAAAGTAAAATTTAACGGGGGATGGGAAAATAAACTGTTTCATTCTTTGAACATTGTAACCTACATGTATCTCTTCTTGCTTTTTTCAACATTTGCAATTTGAATTTTGACAAAATATTTCTGGAACAAATGCAACTGTACCTGAGATCAAGAGACTGCAATAAAAAAACAATAAAAAAATTGGGGGCTTGGTACATTTTATACAGCTGGCCAATGATATGTTGACTACATCTAAAACAATTGAGACAGTAATATTTTAAGTGTGATTTGTTCTTCTGATTTTGGGTCATTCCATGGAAAAAGAAACTGCACAGGCATTTGTAAATCAGAGAAGATGACTTGCTGATGAAAATTCGAAGCAGGGGTAGCCATTCATTATGTTTTTTAGAGACAGCCTTCTTCTAACTAAATAAAACCCTAAAAAGAAAATGACTCTAACATTGTTGAGAATCTTTTCAGCAAGTTATCAAACATCCATGTTATAGGTGTCCCTGCAGTTTCATTTTTTTAATGGAACGGCCGCTTCGAAACCAGAGGTCCAGAACAGAAATGTGCCGCTGACTTATTTTGGGCAGATAATGGAAAACTGAATGTCGATCCATCTATTGTTTTCAGGTAAAATGTAATCTCCTCAGTAAAAAGAAACAGTGATCCTCCATTATGCAAATTACATTATAAAGACATTAAAGTTGATGCTTTCAAGCAGTAAGCCTACTCTTTGTAGTGGTTTAAGCTAGTCCAAGTGAAATTTGAGATGCTCAGGAGTTATGTAATTTCTCTTCTATATTGATAAAAAAAAATTTCATCTTTCCTTTTTAAGGCATTGGTCTCACAGGACAAATGCATGGTGTTGTTTTGTGGGGAGCGCGAAAAGAACTTGTTGGAGATGATCAGTTCCCCACTCTGGACATGGGACGGCCGTGCAGCAATAACTACACCTGGCAAGATCAAAGATGCTCTCAGGAGTTCTTAGGTGAGAAAAATACAGTCGAAGTTGTCTAAGATGGCCACCCATTGTCGAAAAGAAAAATGGCTGTTTTACACAGTATCGTTACAATGTCTTAAAAAATACAATTCTATTAGGGAAATTGGATATGGCTCTTTTTACAGGTGTAATTGTCTTATACCATTGGCCATTAAGAGCTAGTTCAATTGTACATGCTGTGGAGTCTTCTTAAATTGAGCTTGATTAATCCAAAACAGTGGGAAATCGAAAGGAAAAAATAAAGAAAAGCACTGATTTGTTTTTCCTCTATTTGACCATCCTCTGTAAACTCAAAACCCAGCGAGACAGAAGAAAGTCTGATAGCCTCGTAGCTTTTGGTTCAAGCAGATTCCACCATATATACAACGGAGTTTGCTTGTAATACACTTTTAAGGAGTCACATTAAGTTGGTCAAGGTGGAGAGTTAATTTCTTTTATCCCTTTGTTAAAGCGCTTCAGAAGACACCATTCTATAAGTTATTCACCTCTAGCTTCCTTTACACTCAGGAGTGGTTACACGCTAAAGGAAAGCTCATGCTCATAGCTTCATGCACCAGGGTAGAGGATGTCTGTCTGCTGCGTGAGTGTGTCAAATCGAAAGCCGAAGTGTATACCTATTGGGTCGGCAGTGCAAATGATAGGACTGGACTTAGGCCAGTGTTTATACTTAAAAAGAGTTTTTTGATTTGATGCCACTCTAAAAAAGTGAGTGGCATCTATAGTGTAGCAGTTTATGCATGTATGTAGTATAGGGTTTTACGGCGCTCGCAACTGCTAAGGTCATATGAGCGCGCGAAACACAAGTTGTTTACTTTCGCAAAAGTTCACTCCACGATTGGTTAACTAATTGACTTTAAAATGCTAAAATGTTAAAATATTAAAATTCAGTGTAAATATATTTGTGATTTAAAACAACTCTTATAGGTAACAATAAAAATTTTAAATAGTATGTTTTCATTTTTCATTTTACAACTTGCCATAAAGGCCAATGGCCTTAGTGTAGCAGTTTAAAAGGCTTTGCTGTTGCCTGCAGAAGTCAAAGGTTTGGTTCCTGTGTGGGGAGGATTTTTATGGAGTATCTCAGACTTCAAGCTGGGATGTTGTGTCCCTCTCAACCCGGGTAGGCCCTGACCGGCCGGTTTGAAGCCCACCTTCCAAGATGATCTAAACGAGAAAGCATTTGGAGACAGTTACTTTCAGTCTATGTTGCAAAGAACTTTCAAAAGTAACTTTCATGGTATCGCTTTGGGGCAAGTATTATGTTAGAAGTATACAGAGTCTTTGATGACCACCTTTGGAAAAAACTTATGCTCTAATGAATTGCGATAGAATAATTGTGAATTACCTCCCCTTTTCTGTCAGTTGAGACAGAATCTGTCTGAGGACACTATAATAGATCCAGATTGGACGGATTTAGATGATCTTTTGTCTTCATTTGATTGCTGGGGGGGGGGGGGGGTGTTCCTGGTCAGTTGGAGGGAGGGGAAGGGAGGTGTATGACTTGCACTTTTGTAGATATCACATTATAAATGTTGCTTGCAAGGCTGATGGTGCGTAGAGAGGTGGTGTACACATCTTTTTATTGCACTTTGAATGCGCTTTTACAAACATTGTAATTTTACACTTCCCTTCCATGCTGGTATCCTTTTGCTATAGTTTTCTTCTATCCGCATGTCAGAATGCAGGTGTAAACTCTATTAGTATTGTGCATGCCCGAGGGGGTTCTCATATAGGAGTTATATATGTGTCATAACGCGATGGAATCAGGAGCATGTGGTCTTATTGGTATCATCTTAAAGCTTGTTCATTTGTCTTTCTTTTGATGAAAAAAATATCCATCTGTCTTCAATTAGAGGCAACATATTTAGAATTGAAGAAGCTGTTGTTTTTCTTTCCTATCAAGCGTCTATCATCCTGGATCTCTCCTCCTTCTTTTTTGTCTTTGTTACTCTCTTGTAACACCTCTAATCTTCGGCACTTCTATGACCTTGTGCTGCAAGTTCCGTAAAACTCTGACTAAAAATAAGAAGTACAAGTAGGTGCCAGACTTAAAATTGTTGAGAAAATTGCTGCCATAGTTTATTGACTTCCTAAGCTTAAGAGTCCTTGGAAACTATAAATATATTTTGTGTGCCCTTTATCAACATTTTCCACTAAATACACACATAAATGTGTTTTTAATAAAATGGATGAATGGTGCTGAGCCGAAAAATTAAAATTCAATAAAAATTGCCAAACAGGAAGAAAATTGATGGTTTCTTTGATTTCATTGTTTTCATGAGTGCCTGATTTCGCCACGATGCTGGCATATAGACTGAGAGCTCTCACAGGAGAAGCATTGATGAGTATTAATTGCAACGCCTGCTTAATCTTTAAATTACATTCTTTCAAAACACCTATACAAGTAATTATTGTGAAAACAATCTTAGACTTTCTCTGTTGTGGTTTGCTCCTACTTTCTTATCAAACATCTGTCGTCCTGATCTCTCCTCCTTCTTTCCTATCAAACATCTATCGTCCTGA
>NW_004797337.1:622920-625337 GCF_000002075.1 Aplysia californica | reverse complement strand
AACGTCTATCGTCCTGATCTCTCCTCCTTCTTTTTTGTGTTTGTTACTCTCTTGTAACACCTCTAATCTACGGCATTTATATGACCTTATTACATTGTACTTACAAATGCCGTAAAACTCTTACTAAAGCTAAAAGACTTTCTCTTTTTTCTTTTGCAGACACCCTTCCGAGACCTAGTAGTACCCGCCAGTCTCTCTCCACGGGTCATGGATGTGCGACCCTCTACTGGCTTGTGAAAAATGTACCTGGCTTCTTTGACAAGTCAAGTTTCACCAGCTGTGGTTGTATCATGGATTTTTTAACATACTGTTTGTGTGACCTTGATGAGGGTGTCACGTCTGACCAGCTCGCTGCCAGCATGGGATACTATCATGAAACTTCACACAGCTGGGACAAAGAGCTGTAAGCAAATTTGTTGGTCATTTTTGTTATCAAAAGTAATAGTTGTAATAATGATTATAGACTGCATTTATATAGCGCTCTAGCTCTAGCCCATATGAGTATAAGTTGTCTAGATATTTGACTGCTAAATCTCTTAAAGTTAAAGCAAATGGCTGCAATTTTTTTAATGACAAATTTTGTGGCACTTAATTTTATTTGATGGTACTATAAAAGCCTTACATTTGAAACAGATGTCTGTATATATGTCCCTACCTACAAAGTTAAAATTATGCTACAAAGGGTAATTGCTTCTGATAGATTTCGAATAAATAAACTGTCCAATAAAGACAAAATGTAAAGTTATATCTTTACACCACCCCATAGATTGTATGTCTGGTTTTGATTATGCAAATTTTACACCTTCCATTCAGTCATTAAAACTGACTGTCAAACAAATTGTTTAGTTAGAGAGGTATATATAGTAAGGTTATGCTTTTCAGATGTTTGAATTTTTAAATGAAATTCTTTAATTATCTGTTGTAATGTTACTGTCTGTGGGTAGTTGCATGATGAGTTCTCTGGTGTAGTTTGCTCCTTTCCCATCAAACATCTGTCGTTCTTATCTCTCCTTCCTTTTTATGTTTGTTACTCTCGTGTGACACCTCTAATCTTCAGCATTTATATAACCTAATTGTCTTGCAAGTTCTGTAAAACACTTATTGAAACCAAACAAAAGCCACCGTCCAAGATGTTCACCTGTCTATGACAACCTCTTCTCTTCGACAATGGGTGGCTGTCTTGGACAATTTCTACTGTATTTTCCTTGCGTTGGTGAATTGGGAGTTTGGTTTGTTGTGTCTTTAGGACATATCTGTCATAAAATGAGCACGTTTACATTGCAGTCACTAACCCTTATGTTTTAGTTTAGTTTAGTTTAGTAAGTTTTATGGTGCTCGCAACTGCATAAGGTCATAATATATGAGCATGCAAACCCTCATGTTTGAATACTGAAGGATTCTTGAGATGCGTACATTTCCTCCTTAGGTATGAGGACCCTGTATTTCCTAGCAGCCTGTTGCCCAAGATTGTCCCGGTGGGAACAAAAGTGGGTCTCACAAGCCCTCATCTCGCTGGCTGGCCTCAGGATGTACCTGTGTATGTCTGTATGGGGGATGTGCAGTGTGCCACTTATGCCCTACTGAAGGACAACCATGACGCAGGTGGGTAGAACTATGAAGGTGCTTGAGAGCAGGTCCACTAAAAGGTCTACTATGATAATGTGATCTACCTTTAGTCCCTCCTGACTGAAGACTGTCTACCTAATGGTTTACGTTCTTCTAAAAGGCCGGCAGAGTATACTATCGCTTCCACGCTTTGATGCACCATGCACTTTCAAGAAGTCGTGGAGGCATGCTCTCCCCCCCCTCCTAGTACAACAGAAACATTGCAGTAGACTGTCAAGTGGACCGGCATCAATGCATGTCTGTCTTTGTCATCAGCCTTCACCGCCTTCTCACTCACATTACCTCACTTCACTAACTGTGGGTGGTTAGAGGGCACCCCTGATAGGCCCTACTTCTTTACTTTCCCTCTGTTGTTCATTAACACATTCTTGGAGACATGGCATCTCTTACCTATCAGCAACTGCGGTGAAGCAATTATGGACACTTTGTCACAGCATTCAGAAAGTCTTGAATTTGATTCCCTTTTAGGGAGAATTTTTTATCGAGCATCTCAGTCTTTCTGCTGAGATGTTGTATCCCTCTCAGTCTGGGTTAGCCCTGACGAGTAGAGTTGAAGCCTGCTTCCTAAATGATCTAAATTTTGTTCTAGGGGGTGTAAAACATGTACATGAATTCTTTTTAATCCAAGGGTAATAAACCCACTAAGCCGGGGCCCTTTTTTGGTGCTAAATCTAAAAATGACAAAAACGTCATTAAATGGGTCTTTAACTCATTTGCTACGCCGAGCCGTGGGGGGCAACGCGGCTCAAGTGCCGTCAGTACGTTAAGCCGCCCCCGGCGGCTCGAGAACC
>NW_004797337.1:619462-622114 GCF_000002075.1 Aplysia californica | reverse complement strand
GGTGTATTCTACAAACCATACTGAAAATGTTGGTATAATATGTTGATATTTATTTGAATTTATGGCCCCCAAGACCTGTGAACTGCGCACTAGTCATCATCTCATTTCGCCCTCCCGAAAAGAATTCGTCCACAAGCCGAAAATAATACGTAGCGAATGAGTTAAATCGAAACTAACAAACCTATTTTGTTAGCTCTTCATAATGAATGAACTTCCGGTATAAGAGACCTGTTTTCTACTATTGCCGAAAAGTAATTTAATGTCAGAAGTCGTCGTAAAGGAATGTGCCTGCGGCTCACCAGCACTGTGGTTCTCACCGCGAGCCGCTGCGGGAACAGCTTGCCGGAGATAAAGAGTTTAAAAAAGAAATCCTTGATACTGTACTTCTCCATAACCTTTTTGTATACACAGAACTGTCATATCTGCAGTTGCTGTTGTTGTGGCTCCGTTTTCAGAGCATCTTTCTTTGCTCTTCTGCTTGAGTTTTTTGTAGAGAGAAGCTCACGGACACAGTAATGGTCATTTAGGGACAGAAATTACAATTAAGACAGAAGCAACAAGTGGAAGGAAAAAAAGTTGGACCTACCAGTGGTAGCCTACTCTTCAACCACCTGCTTCTTCTTCTGCTATAGCCAAAATGTAATGAGAAATCTGTTAAGATCAAATAATATTTTATTTTTCTCCGCAAAGAGAAATTTGCTATCTATGCCATGGAAAATATAATGTACACGCACAAGTCAACACGCATGCACACACACACACACACACACACACACACACACACACACACACACACACACACACACACACCCCTCCTATTGGTCTCAGAATTCCCTCCCAAACCTCATTGCTCTCAAAACAGGCGCAAACAGTTTAGCTTTTATCACTCCCGCGCTCCTGTGGAGAAGATCAACCCTTGGCATGCCGTCGTAAAAACCAGATGTTGAATCTTGGTGAAATCAGGCGCTCGTCCAAATGTGAAATCGAAATAATTGACATTATTCAGCCATTTGGGCAATTTTTATCGATTCTTTTTTCTACTCAGCTCTTTTCAAGTCCATCCAAAGCTCATTAGTGTGAGCATTTTACTGAAAAACTTGAATCAAAGGCAAAAAACAAATGTAAAGTTTCAGTTTCCACGGACACTCAAGTCTTGGAAGTAACCAAACTTAGATGGCATTGCCACTTTCTCGTTTATTATCAATCTGACATCAAGCGACCGACTTCAATGGCAGCCATTTCGACTTCTTTTCATGAATAGATGAATTTTTTTTCTTTCTAAAAAAAGCGAGACAAAATTAATAAACTTTAAGATGATACCATTAACTCTATAATAAGCAAAACCTAAAAAATTCCGAGTGGTTGATTCTACCGCGTCATGACACACAGATGTTGCTCCCACAGTGCGCACGCATGCGCGTCCCATTGAAGTGTAGTGTGGTGTGAAGTGTGAAGGCTGGCGCGTCAAATGCTGTGAGTGAACTCTCTGCTACAGCTGGTAGTCATAAGACGCATGTCGCCTCCTCTCATTCAGCCGTCCTGCTGTGGTGTGATTGGCTCACAGACTGCGTCACCTCACACAGAATACGCACCACTGGCATGGAGAGTGTACTGTCTACCCTTACGCTGAAGATTTGAGTTCGGTTTCCATGCTGGTCTGGTTCGTTCACCGAGAGTTTGTACTACTAGATATCTAGTATAAAACAGAATACGCACCACTGGCATTGGTAGTGTGTGTATTGTCGACCCTTACGCAGAGGATTTGAGTTCGATTCCGAAGCTGGTGTGATTCTTGCACAGAGAGTTTATCTTATAAGACAGAACACACATTGTTATTAGTAGTACATGTATAATCTATTATCAACCCTTGCCTCACGCAGAAGATTTGAGTTCGGTTCCCAGGCTAGTCTGATTCGCTCACAGACAGTTTATACAAGTATAAAACAGAATACGCACTATCATTAGTTAGTATAAAACAAAATACGCACTGTCATTGGTAAATGTAATGTTAAGCTCTTCGCATCTCACACATAAAGACTGACTTGAGTTCGATTCTCACGTATGCTTTAGCGTCTCCGACTTTTCTGTTGAGACTTAGTCACGCACATAGTAGTTTGGATTGGCTCTGACAGACGGGGCTTTCATGATCTAAACTGAGCCAATTGTTGGGCCGATAATATTTACAGTTATTTTGATTTTCTTGTTCTTTCTTAATGTAGATTTTTTAATGCCCTCATCAACACAATTTTCATCATTTAGGAGGCAGGCTTCGACCCTGCCTTTCAGAGATACGTCTCAGCAGAAAGACCAAGACAGTCGATACAAATTTTCTGAACTCGGGAATCAAACTCGGGTCTTCTGCGTGCGACAGCGAAGCACCTAACCACTACACCACAGAGGCCGAAGTTTTCTGGTGTTCATTACTTCAAATATTAGCCTCGTCAGTTTTGTTCGTTTGGTAAGAGATGATATTTGATAATAAACCAGACATGCATAAAGGTGCAAGAAAAACAAGTTGCATCTCATGCCCTAGTCTAGATCTATAAATAGTTTTTGAAAATAAATAGAACCGTTGTGTGATCCTGTTTACGTGTGTGTTATTTTGTGTCTCTCTTTCTGTGCGTGCGTGTTTATGTGTGTGTGTGTGTGTGT
>NW_004797337.1:617863-619362 GCF_000002075.1 Aplysia californica | reverse complement strand
ATAATAATAAGAAGAAGAAGAAGAAGAAGAAGAAGAAGAAGAAGAAGAAGAAGAAGAAAAAGAAGAAGATTAATATGATAGTGATAATAAATTGCATTTGTATTGCCCATTTTCATTTTGACGAGAAACTAAATATGCCTTGCCGGCCTTAAAAATAAGTAGGTGAGGCAAACACATGCTCAGTCAAGAAGAATATACTTTAAAAGAAAACAACTCTGCCTAAAAAACTACACACAGCTCGACGTACTAGTGTGTATGTGCAAGGGTAAAAGTGATTATTGATGTTTTACAAGGTCATTCTGTACCTCAGCTCCTCACCAATATTGTTATTTTTATTGTACAAAGGAAAATAATTTTATTCCACTTGAATATCACAGACTTGCATAGCCTTGTTGACATAAGTGTGTTTAACTACCACATATATTTTATACACTTAAATGTAAGATTTGGCACATTAATCATTTGATAGCTTTCAGAAATCAATACATTTGTTTGTTAAAACCGTTTGTGAAATTCTGATTTCGCCTACTGCACAATGCTTTCTCTGGATTAAAAGGAAACAAGCTTTTCAGTCAGAAGTATGTTTCACTTCTGATTTCCGCAGGCCTTTATGTTTATGCTTTTGGCGTAAAAGCTGATAACGTCAGCCAATTGCTAATATGTTATTATGCTCAAAATCTATTTTTAAAGAATTGAAACTTCTTAATCGATGGTATCGGTTCCATAATAATAGGGTCTAGAAATATTTTATTTAAACTTCAATTCTAAATCTAGATAAAAAAATATGTGGTCACAATTGTTCAAAGAAAGAAACAGTTTTTTCTCTCTCCTGAAAAGTTTTGCTTTCTAGCTCTAATACATTTTTAATAGCTTGCTGACGATATAATATAATATGCAGAGATAAAAGTGTGCAATTCTAAGGTTCCATATCTGCCTGCTCATATTTAATAGGCTGTTTTATTTACCTGCACCTCCCCACCTGTACTTACGAAATATTACACTAACGTTGGAAAAGATATCTACACTTCATAATTAACACATGTCTCGTGAAAAGATATATTTATTTCATGTCACTGTAACTGAATGAAATATGCGTCATCTGAGAAGGTTGCGGTATAACTTTTATAACATACATGAAGGGATATCTCTGTTCGTAGTCACTGTAACTGAGTAAAATATGCTTCAATTGAGAGGACTGTTGATAGGCCTATACATTCACGCATTATTAGTTTCTCCTTTCACATTCCAGTGGGATCTCCATTACTCACCATGACAGGTGTATATTTTGACCTTATTGTGTTGCAAGCAGGGTTGGGTTGATTTAAATCAGGTCGATTTAAATCAGTTGATTTTTTAGATTTAAATCAACTTGATTTTTTAAATAAAAATCAGTGATTTAAATCACTTTAAAAAAAATTTATTCTGTTTTTACATAATTATTTAAACTTTTAGAATTCCTTTCCTTGGTTTTATGAAACAGATATAAGGTTTAGTAGACT
>NW_004797337.1:615055-616501 GCF_000002075.1 Aplysia californica | reverse complement strand
CCCCCCCCCCTCCCCCGCCCAGCACAAATGTCATTTCTGCTCGTAAGTCTTTTGGTTGACGTTGTCCCTGTGGTAAATACACGTGCACCTTCTGCCCCCCGGTGACTCCATCAGCTCGGGCTGGTCCAATAGGAGACCATCAAGTAAGACAGAAACATATTGCCGTAGGCTGTCAAGTGGACCAGCACCCTTTTATCTTTCGCAGTCCCGATATGTTTTCTTGTCGCATGACGTGTATTATCGACCGAGAAGTGATGAGAATGTTAGTGTTTTCTGATGCTTTTTTTTAATGAGTAGATGAAAGACACCGTGGAAAACCTCTCAAAAACTCCCAAAAATGTTTTAAAAATCGAGCAGACAACGTTTAGCGATGACGTCATTGCCTCTCTTTCAAAACTTTTGCTTGACCACCGTTCTGCGTGGCGTTGTCTTCACGACGGTTTTGGCCCCGCCCCCTCCCAGCTCGCGGATGACCGTCTTGCTCCGGCGGCCGGTGAGACTTGTCCTCTCCTTCACCGTGTACGTCTGGCCCGTCTCGAGATCGGAGACCACCGACATGGTCGTCCGTCGCGACAACGGCACCGTCTCCACCACACGCTGCGATCCTATTGTGCCGTACGTCACGGGGGCGGGGCGTTGAACCACGACGGGCGTGTTGCTGATTGGCTGCTGCTGCTGCTGGGTATTTGCTGTCGTCTGGTAGATGTGCGTCTCGGTGGTTTGAGAGTAAGGGGGCGGGGCGTCACAGTATGCTGGTGGGGCTTGCTGCGGGGCTGGTTGCGGTGGTTGGCTGCGTCCTACTCCTGGATACACTGTGAGAAGAATGAAAGAAAATGTTGCTTCTCGTTGTTTTTTGTTGGTTTAAAAAAAGATAATGTTGCTTTGTTTGTTTTGTTTTGAGGTTTTTATTGTAACGTAGTTTTAACAGATGGGTAAGTGAGTGGATGGGTAAATAAGGGGGTTATAGAAAGAAGAATGAAAGTGAAAATGTGACACGTTGTAGCTTCCATTTTTAGCTGTGGTTGAACCTCAAATGTATTTGTCATGTGTAGATCAGACTTCTTGATTTTTTTCCAAAATCAAATACAAAAGGGTGGGGAGCGGTATGATGGGGATTCAAATGCAGTTTTCCAAGAACAGCAATTACATAGAGAACTTTAAGAAAGCAATGCGTTCAGAATCAGATGTATTATCATGTGGTCAACCCCAAAAAAGGGGTGAAAATGGTGGGCATATGAATATATATATATTAGGGGGCTCTCGTGGCCTTGAGGTTAAAGTGTTGGCCTCTCATTCAAAAGGTCCCGGGTTCGAATCCGGGTAGCATCCGAAACATTTTCTTGTCTAAATTTGTCACCTCATTTCCTGCTCTCTTGCAATGTTCTGTCGTCTGCTTTCGTCTCCTCTTTCTGTCCCCACCCTCTCATCTCCTTTGCCCCTTCCTCT
>NW_004797337.1:585446-613804 GCF_000002075.1 Aplysia californica | reverse complement strand
GAGAGTGGGGGAGTTGCGAGGAAGAAGTGAGATATATAGAGAGAATAAAAAAGAGAAAGAGAGCGACAGACAAACAGACAGACAGACTGACACAAACAGAGAGATAATGGTCGATACGGTTTTGCTCTCTCTAAAACGTGTCTTCTTACCCAAAGGTTGGTCCGCCGGCAGAGGGTACTTTAGGGTGTCTGTGGGAAGAGCCATCATGAACGTTTGTCGAGAGAGGCAGATACTTCGTTGACGCGCTGGTGTGGTCTGCTTCCTTCTGTGAGGTCTTTTCGACGTCCCTTTATCCTTTATATCACTGTTCCTGGCGAAATATGGTCGCTGTCGTACTGACCGACCCGCTATAGCCTTTTCCACTACCTATTAACAAACCTGTTTCCAAGATTTTTGTCTTAAACAAGTATCAGATATTTATTACAATTTATAGGCTATAATATTATGATCGGTTGGTGTTATCCTACTTTGGTCCTGATTAAACTGATGTCTCGCTGTGCGTTCGATAGAGCCTATGTTGCACGTATGCTACCTCAACGCGCTTATACATAGCGGCGATAGTTGGGACCGAATCATAGTCACCTGATGTTGTCCCCAAAAGCGGATCTAAATATAGCCTGCAGGGAATTTGTGAATACGCTTAAAATAGCAGAACTGTTTCGTCGAGTTGAGAGTTCACGACGGCTAGCCGTGCTGGTGAGTATCCTGGAGAAGTCACAAGGTGCGGCTATTTTAAGAAATGTGCTAATGGCGTTGTGCGTAAATTGTATTTGTTTGTGTGCTCGTCCGTGCGCGCGCGCGCGCGCGCGCGTGTGTGTGTGTGTGTGTGTGTGTGTGTGTGTGTGTAAGTTTTACGGCGCTCGCAACTGCCTAAGGTCATTTGAGTATGAGCGCCTGGAACACTTTAAACATTTTCGCTTTGGTAGGAATTTTGAATTTTACCCGGGTGGCGGTCGAAGCCTACTCTTAATACTCTATCGATTTTAGGACCATCAAGAGGTCTTTAACGTGTGCAACTTGCACACGGGACCTCCGAGATTTTTTGCCTTTATCCTAGAGGGCTAGGTGTAGGTCTTACCTACCATAAGATCAGGGGTGTGGCTGAAAGACAGCATTAATAAGGAGCCAAGGAGTAGCAGTTGGAAGGCTGCAGAAAGAGTTAAGAGCCCAGAGGAGGAAACAAAGGGGAGGGGGGGCAGAAAGTTGAGACGAAAGCAGACAACAGAACATGGTTAAAAGAGCAGGAAAGGAAAAAATACATTTTAGAGAAGAAAGTGTTCCGCGGCTGTCAGGTTTCGAACCCGGGACCTATTGAATGAGAGGTAAAACCGTAAACTCTAGACCACAAGAGCCACGTACGTTGCATTTATTGTGTTGTATCAGTCAACACACTCATAATCACATCTTTATTTTTATTGTGACCTATCAAAAGTATGGCCACCCCTTATCCAAGTCTCCTTTTATCAGGGCCATTTGTGCTATTGACGTCTGGTTGCCTACTTAACCGAGTTGTTCTCTGCCGGTGGTGTTGGCGGGTGCTCTGGTGTGGTGTAGTGGAAGCATGCCATGGCGCCAATTTGTCACAGGCCCAGTTTGTCATAGGCCCATCTTGTCACAGGCCTCGACTGTGCCCTGTATGATGGAATTTATCACTGACACTCTTAAAAAGAGTAGTTTCATGACTGATTGACTGTATGAATTGAATTTTAGTTTTCAATTGTTTTTAACAAAAGAACGTTCATTGTTAAAATTTTACAGAGTATTGTAAGATTGCTTTGATTTGCATGCAAAAAGGAAGAAATATTGAACAAGCTGAATTGAAATTTTAGAGGGACTCTCTCTACACCGCCAATTTGAAGGTGGAGAATAAAAAATACTTAAGATACAACTACCGTGTTGAAGTGCCGTAATTATGACTGTCATCAATGCTCAAATAGGGTCTACTTAAATGAAATTGTGACAGACTGGGCCTGTGACGAACTGAGCCTGTGACAAACTGGGCAGCCCCCGTGATTTACTCCTTTTTTCCGATCAAACTTCTCTGTTGTCGTCCTTGGCCTGTACTAGATTCTAGCTGTCCTCGTTCTTGTTTTCATTGTATGCAATTCTCTTGTAGTGAATCCTTTAATCTTTATTTGGCACTTATGCCACCTGTTTGTGCTGCTAGTGCCATAAAGTTGTAACTAAAACCAGAAGTCACACATGCGGGCAGTTGGCGTGTCCTCTCGTGTAGTTTTCTTTTCTTTTTTTTTTCAATAGTATTTTTTACTCTGTAACACCTCTAATCTTCCGCATTTTCATGTATAATATGACCTTAGTATGTTGCAAATGGCGTAAAACTTTTACATGTACTAAAACTAAACTAAAATCGCACATTTCTTTCTTATCCCTCCTCGTAAATAACGCAATAATGTTGATAGGGGTTTTAAACCCGTACACCTACTTCGGCCTACTTACATTTCCCATTATAGTGACTCATCCGCAATACGTCCACCACTCCGTATTTTTGAATGTTCTTATCAGAGCCCCTTGTGCTACTTACCACACCACACACTAAGCTCATCCTGCTTCTCTGAGTTGTTCCGTCTCAACTTTGGGACATCCTCAAACAACAAACTCAGCGCTACTGGCTGAAGTTGCCTTTAGGCCATTCCCAAACGGGCGATTTTAGCATGTTCTTATGCACAGAAGAATTGTAAATGAGCTGATTTATCAATGTCATGCTCATACTGTGCTGGAACAACGAAGGGGGAACAGCTAAATTTTCTTTCCTCATCCTTAACTATCGTCATTTTCCCTCTGCTTCTTTTGAATGTTTGTCACTCTCTTGTGACCCAGTATTTCCGGGGTGCCTTGATAGTTGAAGCAAACTTTGTGTTGTTGAGGCTAGAGAGGTGCGCAGAGTAAGCCTTATTCACCGTTTGGACTGCTCTGTTGACATCCATCCCTTGGCGCTCGTATGACCTTATAATAATGCAGTTGCGAGCGCTGTAAAACCTTACCAAAAACAAACAAACATCAAACACTGATGTGCGAAGTCACAATAATAAATGATAATGATGTACGAACAGAGAGGTGTTTGGGGGAGGGGGGGGGGGTTGTTTGGTTGGCGAGCATTCTGATCATGTGGGTTACTCTATCTTTCCTATCAAACATCTGCTTCTGTGGTCCTTATCCTTCCTCTTTTTCTTTGTATTTTACTCTCTAGAAGTAACATCTCTAATCTTGGTAATTTATATTGTGAACTATTTACGTTTTAAGTGCCGTAACACTCTTACTAAGTGGGTGGTTGGCGGGTGCTCTGGTGTGGTTTGCTTCTTCTTTCCAATCAAACATCTATCGTCCGTATCTCTCCTCCTTCTCTTTTGAGTTTGACTCTCTTGTAACACCTCTAATCTTCAGCACTTATATGACCTTATTGTGTTGCAAGTGCCGTAAAACACTAACTTAAAAAAAATTGTGAACTAGGCCTATTTATGTTGCAAATGCCGTAAAACTCGCACTAAGACTATATATATATATATATATATATATATATATATATATATATATATATATATATATATATATATATATATATATATATATATATATATATATATATATATACACATCTGAGTTGGTGTCACTCTGGACTGCGGAGCGGATGGCCCAGGTTCGAATCCTGGACTGGGTGTTCTTGAACTTGGGTTGTTTTACGGACTTGTCAAGGTCAAAGGCTCCCAACCCATTTGATGTGTTCAGTTGGAAACTGACGTTGATACATAGTTCCCTCCTCCTCTTTAATCGTAATAATAATAATAATGATAATAATACAATGTAATAATAATGATGATGATGGTGATGATGATAATAATAATGTTAAAAAAATAATAATTTAATATTATTATTATTATTATTATTATTATTATTATTATTATTATTATTATTATTATTATAGTAATAATAACAACAATTTTTAACAACAACAATAATAATAATAATAATAATAATAATAACAACAACAACAACAACAACAACAACAATAATAATAATTATTATTATTATTATATTGCATTAATTTTCATTAAAATGTATAATGCAGCACTTTATCCCGTACAAATGTTAGCTCTGATAGTGCTGATAAGGTTGTTTTAAAAAAAAAATCCCATACACTTACACACGTACGACTTACACGTAGCCTGCCAAGACCTTAGACTATAATAACCCCCTTGTATTTGTAGCCCACTTATCGGAGTAGGTCTATACGTTGTTGTACTCTGACCGTCTAGGAGTAGGTCCATATCAGCTTTGGGTAACCTCCGGCGACCCTGGAGTGCCGAGAGTCACGTGATTATATACTGACGTCGCAGTGACGTACGAGATACGTCAGTCTTGTTCATTTTTGTACACAAACAAATTGCTTTTTCTTTCCTATCAAACATCTATCGTCCTTATCTCCCCTCCTTCTTTTTAATGTTTGTTACTCTCTTGTGACACCTCTAATCTTCCGGCGCTCATATGACCTTATGCAGTTGCGAGCGCCGTAAAACTTATACTAAAACAAAACAAACAAACACTAAGCCTACAATGAGAATAAATATTTTACGCCGCCACCGACCCAATTTAGATAACTTTGGTGGGGGTTGGCTGGAATGCGTCACTGGCTGATCCTATTTTTTTCTTTCCCGCTGTTGTTTCTATTTCTATCCGTCTGTCTTGCTTTTCCCCCTGCACCGTATGGCCATTATTGTGTCGACGTGCTTCTCTTTACTCAAACAAAACATCCTTTCTTCGATGGGTGGTTGGCAGGTGCTCTGGTGTGGTTTTCTCCTTAAATTATTTCCCATCAAACATCTCTATCGTCCTTATATTCCCTCCTTCTTTTTTGTGTTTGTAACTCTCTTTAAAGAACTATAATCTTCGTGACACTTATATGACCTAACTGTGTTGGAAGTGCCGTAAAACGCTTACTCAGACAAACCATCCGTAGGTGGTTGGCGGGTGCTCTGGTGTGGTTTGCTTCTTCTTTCCTATCAAACATCTATCGTCCTTATCTCTCCCCCTTCTTTTTTGTGTTTGTTACTCTCCTGTAACTCATCTAATCTTCGGCACTTGTATGAACTTATTGTGTTGCAAGTGCCGTAAAACACTTATTAAAACTTTAAAAACCCAAACAAAATAAAACAAACCATCTTGTTTCGACCCGCTGCCTGTCCAGGCCAGCCCGGGCTGAGTGGATTGCAACATCCTAGTCCTAGCGGGAAGACGGAGATACTCGTGCAAACAAGGACCTTACAACTTTATTAAAACCTCATTGCGTGCAAAGAGCACGAGACACAGACAGTCACAACCGACGCGCAGAAATAGAGATAGAATCGGAACGCTTGTTTAGTCCCAGGACATGTACATTAATTGTACTTGTATCTTCGAGTTGTTAACTTCCTTACGGCTTGTTAGACTGGATAAACGCCATCTCTTTATTTAGGCCTATTTTTTTCTGGTGAATCAATCTCCCCTCTCTCTCTCTCTCTCTCTCTCTCTCTCTCTCTCTCTCTCTCTCTCTCTCTCTCTCTCTCTCTCTCTCTCTCTCTCTCTCTCTCTCTCTCTCTCTCTCTCTCTCTCTCTCTCTGTCTATCTCTCTCTGTCTATCTCTCTCTGTCTATCTCTACCCCTTTCTGTCTCCCCCTCACTGTCTGTCTGTCTGTCTGTCTGTCTGTCTGTCTGTCTGTCTGTCTGTCTGTCTGTCTGTCTGTCTGTCTGTCTCTGTCTGTCTGTCTGTCTGTCTGTCTGTCTGTCTGTCTCTCTCTCTCTCTCTCTCTCTCTCTCTCTCTCTCTCTCTCTCTCTCTCTCTCTCTCTCTCTTACATATACATATATGATAATATTATATTACATAATGTCATGATAATAATATGATGGATAATGACTTACCTCTACAGCACATAATGATGTAGTGGTGAGATAATGTGCATAGACAAGGAGAACACATACATAGCAGGACATAATTATGTACTTAGAGCTGAATATGTCTAGTATATTTGTATACAGCGCTGCTTAATCTATGTGCCCCCTGCCTCAGGGCAACGCCTGGACAAGGGTTTATCTCGTCGTAAACAATGTTGATCTCTCTTGAGAACATTACCGTCGACGGTCATTCATTTGTTGAAAGAGGCGAAGACCCAAAAAAAAAAAAAAGACAAAATCCACTACTAATTTTTTTAAAAGGCTGTTTGAAGAGGTTATGATAAAGTGGAATAGGTATGTGATGTATTACATAATATGACACCTGTGCTTTTCATGTCAGCCTTTAAAATAAAATAGACCGCGTCCCATTTTGTCACCTTTCTTTATAAGGTTGGAGGGCGCTACTGACTTCTTCACCCTCATTCTGCCTGTCTGTCTGTCTGTCTGTCTGTCTGTCTGTCTGTCTGTCTGTCTGTCTGTCTGTTTGTTTGTCTGTCTGTCTGTCCGTCCGTCTGTCCGTCCATCTGTCCGTCTGTCCGTCCGTCCGTCCGTCTGTCTGTCCGTCTGTCTGTCTGTCTGTCTGTCTGTCTGTCTGTCTGTCTTTTTCCCAAAACTAAATGACCATTATTGTGTCGATATGCGTCTCTTTACTCCCAGACAAACAGACAAACAAACAAGCGTACAAAAAAGCAAACAAACAAACAGACAAAGTGCCGCCCACCTACGTGTATTTCCACGTGCTGCATCAAGTACTACATGTCACTACTCGGGTGATCCTCACCGCCCACCAAAATCAACACATCGCCCAAGGAGGCGGGTGGTTGGCGGGTGCTCTGGTGTGGTTTGCTCCTTATTTCCTAGCAAACATGATCTATCGTCCTGATCTCTCTTCCTTTTTTTTGTGTTTGTTACTCTCTTGTAACACCTCTAATCTTCAGCACTTAAATGACCGTATTGTGTTGCAAGTGCCGTAAAACTCTTCCTAAAACTAAAACCCTCTAGTGGACGATATCTCTGAGGTCGGCGGGTACTGTATTGTATTGGCATTATCGCCTGCTACACAAATAATTATTGTGATATATTATAATGACACTGTTTAAAAGGACCCCCTGTCTAAAATGACCATATGTGTCACGACGCGGTAGAATCAGGTGCTCATCTATTTTTTGGGTATATGGGGTTATTGGTATCATCTTAAAGCTTTTTCCTTTGAACATCCTTTGATGAAAAAAAATACACCCGTGTCATAGAAGTCAAGATATTAGCGACTGAAAGAGGTCGGGGTCGCCTCTTTCCAGAGGTAATACATGTATTGGTGAGAAAATTTGCCGCAAAAGTTTGGTTATTTCAAAAGTCCCTGGAAATTGAAAATTTAGGCCTGCATTTGTAATGCCTTTAATCAACGCTTTTCAGTAAAATCCACCCAGAAATGTGTTTTTAAATTGAAATAAATTCTGTTGAGCCAAAAAAACAAACAAAAAATAGAGAAAAACGGTCAAACTGGAGGGAAAATGTCGATATCTTTGATTTCATCATTTGGACGAGCGTCTGATTTCACCACGATACCTCACGTATCATGTTTGTCCCCTACAATGGGTGGTTGTTTTGATAAGTACGATTGTATTTTTAAATTTTTTTTGGTACCTAGATTACGTTGACGGAGACGTTTTCTTGTCTCTTTTTGTTACTCTCTAGTAACACGCCTCTAATCTTCGGCACGTATGTATTATGACTTTTTTTAGTGGGTGGTTGGTGGGTGCTCTGGTGTGGTTTACTCCTCCTATCCTATCAAACATCTATATATCGTCCTTATCTCTCCTCCGTCATTTTCTGTGTTTGTTACTCTTTTGAAATACCTCTAATCTTCGGCACTTATATAATGATCAAATTGTGTTGCAAGTGGCGTAAAACACTCGTGGGTGGTTGGCAGAAGCTCTGGTGTGGTTTGCTCCTTCTATCGTCTCTATCTCCCCTCCCTTTTTGTGCTTGTTACTCTCTTGTAACACCTCGCTAATCTTCGGCACTTATATGACCTCATTGTGTTGCAAGTGCCGCAAAACTCTTACTAAAGTTTAAAAAAAAAACCCAACACTTACACGAGCAGATTACGTTGATGAGTGTATAAAAAAGTGAGAGTTACACTTCATTTTGTGGGTTGTTCCCCCAGCCATCAACATCAGCACCTCCATCCAGCTGGGCTTTGTGATGTCCCCTGAGGACGTGGCCAGTCTGACGCCTTCATGTCCACCAAGCCTAGCCTTCTTCCCGTACTTCCAGGGTCAGTTCCTTGCCTTGTGCGCTGGCCTCAACGGCGGGAACGCTCTGGGATATCTGGCCGAGTGTTTGGGCGCGTGGATAGTATCCCTGGGTGAGTAGCACCTTTTCTCCCTATTCTCTCTTCATCACCATCTGTACTGTGTTGTTAGAACTTAGGCTTGGCCTTGTTCTCCTACCGCCAATTATAGGCCGCTAAAGTTACTGACCCACGAGTAAGTACTGATTATTCCAGGGTAGTTGCAGGGTGCCCTGGTACTATGGTTTAATTTGCTCCTTCTTTCGTATCAAGCATCTATTGTCCTGATTTCTCCTGCTTCTTTTTTGTGTTTTTTACTTTCTTGTAAAACCTGTAATTTTCGGCACTTATAATATTATGACCTTATAAGTTATTGTGTGGCAAGTGCCGTAAAACTCTGACTAAAACTGAAAACAGACGTAATTACTGATCATTCCATGTCTTTGTCTCTAGGTTTTGCACAAGACATTTCTACACCAGCTCTTTTGCTCAAGCTTCAAGAACTGGCAGAGAGCGACAGTGTTGATGGTGAAGCCTCAGCTGAGGACGGCACGGACGTCTTGCAGTTCTCCCCAGCCTTCTTTGGAGAGCGCCACGACCCTTCCCTCCGGGGACACATTGGCGGCCTGAGCGGCAGCAACTTTGCCAGTGTCGGCAAGATTTTCCGAGCGGCGTCTGAAGGCCTTTTGAATCACCTTCACAGTATGATCTCTGCCAAGTTTTTAGTGAGCCAAGGCATTTCTCGTCTTTTGGTCTCGGGTTCGGTGCCCGTGAGGAATTCGATAGTGAGGCGGAGGTTGGAGGAACTGTACTCCGGGGAGTCCCTGCAGGTTGTGATGAACCCCGAGGGTCAGGAGGCCGTGGGGAGTGCCGTGGGCGCCGCCCTGGTGGTCATGAGAACTCAGCTGCCAACTAGTATGTAGAAAATGTATTAGTCTATTTAAAATGGACATGGTTAATGAGGAAACAGAGGTAAACGTAAAGAAAATAGATTCCCCGTTTTTTTCTTTTTATATTTGAACAATCTTTCAAAATAGAAAACAAAGGTAAACCTTAGAAAACCTGGCAGCCCTCTAGATAAACTGGTTTAAGGCAACCTCCACCGTAATACATTTTTGAGGGTCTAAGCACAGTAATCTGCTTTCCTATTGGAAAATACATAATCTCTGTTTTTTAGTTTTGCTTCCCGTGGACTTGCCGATACTGAAGAAAAATTCGGAACATTCATGAATGAATTTTTGAAAAATAATGTGGACAATGCTCTTAAGTCAATTGGAGAAGACCTTTTGCTGCAGGTCTACTCTGAATAGCTTGAGTTTATTGAATGTAGGAAATTGTGTATGAAGGATACCATTTGAAGGCTGGTTAGTAAGCCTATCCCCACCATGGATGCTCTGTTGGCTCAGTTCATTTCGTGCTAGACTACAGAGCAGATGGTCCTGGTTCGAATCCCAGAATTGGCGTTCTTGAACTCGGATCATTTTGTGGAGTTTTCTGGGCTCTCAACTCATTTGGCTCGGCCATGTCGGAGACAGACGTTTAATTTGGAGGTGCCACCTCTTACATATCCTGATAGTATTAAACCCATACACTTACTTTTTACTCCCCACCATCTTGACCCAGCGTTTAGGTTTAGTCTGGTTTTATTTTTGGTTTTGGTTTTGGAACTTGTCAGTTACGTGAGCTAGAGAGTTATCCAGACCAACATAGGCAGCCGTGGACAAATGAGGATTGAGAAGGGTTTTTTTTCCTTTCTTTTTTTTTTTTTTAACATAATATCAAATTATTGGGATGACCATACAGTCTTTCCCTCCTGCCTGGAAAGCTGGAAACAGTTTTATACCGGTCTGTGAGTGATTTTTTTTTTTCTATTTATGTCAGGTCCCGAAATTTTCAGACACTTGATGCCCTCAACCTCCCCCGCTCCCGTGCTTTCCCCCCCACCCCTCAAGAATCAAGGATGTTTTGACCATACTGAATCAGGCCTAGCTACTTCTGTCAGATTGATGCAAGAGAAAGACATTCTTAGAAAGTGCCGGCATTCAGGTTTTTGCGTTATTTCCACAATATTGGAAAGTAAAGATAAGAAAAAAAGAGAAAATACACATATATATATATATATAATATTGTTAACATTTATTTTCCTCAAATATCAGTCACAGGAGCTTACTTTTCATGCAGAAATTATTGATTACTGAAGGACATGTTGAGGCGTTATATTGGCCTATGCTCTGTTTTCTTAAAATAATAGATCTCAACTTTTTTGTCATGCCAAAAGAAAAAATGATTGGAAATTGTGAGGCAGCGTGGTGAAATCAGGCACTCGTCAAAATAATGAAAGCGAAAAAAACTGGCATTTTTCCATAGGTTTGGGAATTTTAAACGAATTTTTGTTTTTCAGCTCACGCATAAAAAATGTAAATTTTCAGTTTCCACATACTCTCAAGCTAAGGAAATAACAAAACTTTGGTGGCCATTTTCTGGCTAATTTTACCTCCCAAACCAGGCAACCCTACTTGCTCCAATCGTAAATATCTCAACTTAAGATAAAGGGGTATTGTTTTCATAGAAAGCAAAGCAAATGGACAGACTTTAAGATGATACCAATAACTTCGTGATATGCCAAAAAATTGACGAGTGCCTGATTCCACTGCGTCGTGGCGCAATTATTATAACTGTTTATATTTAAAACTTGATTGTGGATTGATTTAATAATATTATGCATTTTTTCGTGCTGATGAAAATTGCAATTTACCTTCATCAGTGAAGTAAAAGTCTTTGTCGAGTAGACAAGTTGTCACTTTGGACAATGTCATAATAATTAAATGAAAAAATGCAAGGGGGGATGTTGTTGTAGTTTGTACTAGTGATTGTCTTGGACAGGCGGTCCTTAGAGCAGGTTTGAATGTATTTACATGGCCACCAATGTTGGTGAGTAAATAAGCAGTTTATTTCTTGTTATACAACTGTTATTGTACAGTGTTTCATCCTTCCATGTGAATTGGTTTGTAGTTAACCAGAGAATGGTCATATTTAGTTTTTGTTTTTAAGACCAAGAGTCTTAATTTTTTGGCAAGTTCATAACTAGAATGTATAGTGTTGACTTGTGGTGTGATTGATTATTGGTTTATTCACAAGTTTGATTTTATTTCAAGCGTTGTTACCTAGTCGATGAGCATAATACATTTGTATACATTGTCTGTAATCAAATTCAGGGATGCCAAATGATTTTTGAAAGAAAACCCCTGAAAATGAGCGGAGCATCACATCTCACCTAAAACGAACCTTGTGTAAAGATTTTACGTGAGCAAACAAAAATATCTCTCTTACCTCTCCCCTTTCCTTTGCAAGTGTTTGGGGCCGTTGTTACATCAATTCCAGTAATATTATTTCTGTCTTGAGAAGAAGGACCTTATGTCAGTGGCCTTCTTCTTGGAGACAATAAATTTTTCTATTTAAATTTATGAAGGCTGAGCATAAATGTTTTTGAAAAAGCAGTGTATTGCAGATGGTATACCTTGTCTACGTCTATATATAGAGGCAGGGGAACCCTTTATACAGGCAGCAAATTCCTTTTATTGACGTTAAGGTTTTTCCAATCCTCAGACTGTTCCGAAAGTTATGAATATTATCTTTCTACATTTTGATTCAGAGAAAACCAGCTCAGCAATTCTCAAAATTGGTCCAAGCAGCATCTGATGGATTTTTCTTTGCTACTGCACAAGTAGGCCTACAACATACACAGGTAAAATGTAATTGCACTGTCAAAATTTGCCCAAGACGCCCATCCATTGTTGAAGAGAATAGTGGTTGTCTTAGACAGGTGGACTTTTAGGACAGCGTAGTCATCATAGTAACAAAAAATAACGCAAAGAGGTACTGGGAGGTGGTCATTTGTACAAATGATCGTCTTAGACAGTTAGCCGTTAGTGAACAGGTTCAAATGTAATTACATACCTACACTGATATGTATCTAAATAAGTTCTGCAAATTACAAAGTTCAATTCGTTTATCAGTTATGTTTATGAATGCAAGACTTGCGATAATTGATAATGAGCCTTCCTCTGGTGATACCTTGGTGCTGTGTGCTAGTTATTCTGATTCAGATAACTGGTGTGAGTGACCCTTCTTGTGGATGGTTAGAAGGCGGCCTTGGTAGGCCCTACCTTTCCTTTCTCACTTTTTCTCTGTTGCTTTTGTCTGCCTGTCTTATTTTTTCCCAGCATGAAATGGACGTTATTTTGTCCATTTGCTTCTTTTACTCAAACAAACAAACAATCAAATGACCTGGTTGTTTTCTTTTTACTTGTTGTGGTTGTTTGATTCAAAGTGAGTCAGTACATTGATTATTTATTTTACTTGTTGAAGAATGACAATCTGTTTTTCCTTTGTTGTTTTTTTAATCCATCCGTTCATATTTATTACATCATTTTGAATATCCTACATGAGTCTTCCAGTCTTTACAGAAAATATAAAAAAAGCCTATAATTAAATGATACATTTGAAAAAGAATGGATAAGCTTGTTTTCAAAATTTACTTTTTGTTTGTTATACACTGTACAAAATTTCAATACTGCTGTTAATGTTATTGTACTACATTCCAGTTGTTGCAAAAAATGAATTAAATGATCTGACATTCTGAGCTGGTCTGTGTGATTCTTCCAGTAATTATTAACATTATTAATTGCTTCATCCAATCACAAGCTCTGTATGCATGCTGTGTTTGTGACAGTGTCCTTGGAAATGTTCCCTCTCTCTCTCTTTTTCGCTCATTTCTCTTTTTCACAGTCCTCTTGTTTTTTCATTTTCAGTGTAATTTTCCACAGCATTTTTGTTTTGCCCATTCCATGCTCTGTATGTATGTTATACTTGTGACTATCACTACGTGTATTAGTGTGTTACCTCTCTCTTTTTGCTTATTTCTCTTTCTCATTGTTTTCTCGTTTTTCAAAGTATTAATGTACGCAGCTGCAAACCTGCCCTTATCACTACATTGGACAAAAGGGCGAGGGGCCCAGCTGTTGCTTGATCTATAACAGCAACAACAAAAACAGTTGGTGGTTGGTTGATGAGTGCTGTGGTGTGGTTTACTTCTTTCTAATCAAACATCCATATACACATGTATTCCTTTATTTTGCTTCTTTTCTTTGTGTGTGCTCTCTTGTAATAACTTTTCTCGTCTTCAGCATATATATAAAATTATACGAGTGTATAATAATAATGTCCACCCACTTTCATTGTTGTGGCAAGGTCTTGTAAGAGATCAAAATAGTGCTAGATGTTCTGATCAGACTGTCTCATCCATGATGTGGTCAATTCTTGCCTCCTGCTCTCTCTGTAAAGTGATGTATCCAAAATAATTAAACATACCTTAAAAAACGATATGTCACTCCGTTTACAACAGCAACGTGGAAATGTATCTGCAATGAAAAGTCATCTTTATTAAGCGTTGTAAGTGGCGTGACGCACTCCCTATGCATTTTGTAGCAGTTAACAAAATAACAGTGGGTGGTTGGCAGGTATTCTGGTGTGATTTTTTAAATATTTTTTTTTGGTAATTGTTTTGCGGTGCTCCCAACTGCATAAGGTCATATGAGAGCGAGGGACACATTTAAGCATTGTCAGTTGGTAGGAAATTTTGAATTTTGCCCAGATGGTGGTCAAAGCCTACTCTTATCGATTTTGGACCTCCAAGAGATAGATGATCTCTAATGTTAGCAACCAGCCCACGGGACCTCCGAGACTTTTCACCATTATCCGAGAGGGCAAGGTGTAGATCTTACCAACCATGAGATCAGGGGTGTGGCTGAAAGACAGCAGAAAGAAGGAGCCAAGAAGTAGCAGTAGATTACTACTGCTGCAAAAAGAGTCAGGAGCCCAGGGGTGCGGGCAAAGAAGGTGAGGGGGTGGGGGCAAAAAGTAGAGACGAGAGCAGACGACAGAACATTGTTAGAGAGCGTAAAAGGAGAAAATTTTCTGTCGATCTCCGGATTCGAACCCGGAACCCATTGAATTAGAGGAGAACACCTTAACCTCTAGACCACGAGAGCCTCCTGGTGTGATTTGCTCCTCCTTTCCTCATACTTTAAACTTTCCGGCCCCAGCCATTTTCGTGCACTCTCTATCACCAGTCCCAGCCAATACAGCAGTGTTTCAGAAAGAGGCATGCATTCTGAAATGATGCATGTAGAATCTTTGTAATGAGGTTTAATTAATAACACACAATATTTAAAGGTAAATGAACATACAGACTTCAACATAAGTTAAGTACCACTTGCAAACACACTGAGTGGTCTTCTTGGGTCGTCCTGCACGTGGGCGTTCTTGGACTGATCCAGTGGCTTGAAGGTGCTACATCAAGCGGACAATGACAGTGAGTGTGACACTGCAAGGCGTCTGGCAACTTCTCGGACTCTCAACTACATCCTGCAGCCATGCCTTAGCTCTGGCACGATCAAAATCAAAGTCTCTCAGATTTCGTCTTGGTGGTATGTTGATGCGATACTGGATTTTGCTCAAACGGCGGCTTATATTGTCACCAAAGTGAGTACAGTTCGAGACAGTACGTCCGTTTATGACTTGCACCAGAAATTTTAACCAAGGAACGTCCGTGGTGTCGCACACAAGTCGATAAAAAACAGCAAATTTGGCTGAAATTCCCCTAGGATTTCCGTGCTGCACGTGGTGGTCTTGCCACTTGAGGAAGTTATGCAGTATGCACTGGTAACCCATTAACACTTTCAGAGCAAAAAATTAGAAACATTCCTTGCTGTCTTTTTTAGGGTTTAAAAAAAAATCAGGACTGTCTGTCAAAGTGGTCCTTAACTTTAGTTGAAGTCTGTATATTATGAAAATTAAAGTTTAATTAGGTTCACTGCCATTTAGAAAAATGCAAAAATTTTCTTTATACATATATATATATATACTATATCTAATCTTTAATCATCGACACTCATAATACCCATTTATATTAATAAAACTAATGCGCTGTAAGTCCTGTAAAACTTAACAAAACCAAAGAAACTAAATAAAAAGACACACAAAGAGGACTTCAATATTTAAAGGATATATTTAATTTTCAACGAAATAACAATATATTAAAGATATTGTCTTCTGTTAAAAAGCAGAGAGTAAAAACTTAACAGATCTCTTACAACAGGAGTTTTTTTTTCTTCGCACACTGACATTAGTAAACTTACCAGAGTAAGGACAAGCAATGACAAAGACTACACACCACCAAGGGTCGCCCCATTGCAATCCCAGCAATCATTTCTCTAGATTTTAAATAAAGCTGTCATATCAACCTTACTTGACATTCCACATGAATTTGAGAGTATAAACTATTCAAACCACTGAGGCCCTTTTTGTTAGCAAGCTAATGTGTATCAGAATTATGTGTCTTTCTCTCTTTTTTAGACACGTAAAACTTGGAAATCTTAGAAAATATTTCTCGAGCACAAAATGCAACAAATATCACAGATTAAGAAACTACACTTAAATTTCTTTTCAAAATATCATCTGAAAAGCTGGCAGACAGTTAGCTTTAATTAAGTCAGAAGAAGCCAGTGGGTTCTATGTGTATAAGTACTTAGATGTGTACCAAAGAAAGAAAGGAAAATGACATTTTATAGTGTATCACCACCCCTCATCCAAACTTCACACCAAAACAAAATTGTGTTGTACAGTGGGCAGGGATACATTTTTCAATCTCAATCTGGTCTCACAAATATATCACATTTTCTACCAACAACATAAAAGTTAACAAACACTTTGGTAAGGTAAGATATTTCAAGCATAAAAACATCTTGAATGTGAGAGGCAGCGAGGTGAAATCAGGCGCTTATCAAAATATTGAAATCAAAGAAAACTGCAATTTTCTGATATTTGGACAATTTTTAAATTGGCTCAACACCTTTTATGTCCCTGTAAAAACAAATTTCTGTGTGGATTTCACTGAAAATTGTTGTTCAAAGGTACAAAAAATGCAAATTTCTAGCTTCCAAGGACACTCAAGCTTTCGAAGTTAACAAACTTTGGCGGCCATTTTCGGCTAAATTTACCTTTGACACCAGGCCATCCCACCTTTCAATCGCAAATATCTCGACTTAGGCTCAAGATGAAGGGGTATTCTTTTGCCAAATGCGAGACAAAAGAGTAAGCTTTGAAATAATACTAATAACTCCATATATCAAAAAATTGACGAGCACCTGATTCCACCATGTCGTGACACATATTTGTCAATATATATATATATATATATATACGTACTGAGAGGAATACAACATTCCAGCAGAAAGATCAAAATACTCAATTAAAAATTTCAATAAAAATTCTCCCCACTCAGGAATTGACTTTGGGTCTCCAGTGTGCAATGTGAAGCAGCTAACCGCAACACCTCAGATGTCAAAGTAAACTAACTTGGGAAGCATGAACTGTAAAAAGATTTTAAAATAAATAACTAAAAAAATAAAAACCCAAGCGATCTGTTGAATCTATGAAGCAAACCTTAAAAAGCTGTTGAATACAAGCAAACCTTAAAAGCAAGAAAACTTATAGAAAGCACATTCAAGGGGAAAAAAATGATTATTTCCCACCCACTTGAACACTTTAACACAAACGTGCATTACACTACAGAGAGAATTGGAAGCTCGACTTTCTAAGAGCTGCATCATTTTTGGTCATAACAGTGCTGTGCGATTTTCAGGAACACAACTTCATCCACCATTCAAGCACAAAGTCTCAATTCTTGCTATTAGAATACAGTGTGCAAATATTTTTTTCTTAAAAGTAAGTTTATCAGTAACATTTATTTTTTTATACAATATTCACAGCACTAATTATTAGGCACGCCTACAGCCACAATACAATGATATCACATAACCATTCATAACGCTTCCAATTTCAATATGGCAGGGGGAACTAATAGAGCCCGTTGACTGATAATTTCTTGAAAGGCCATCTGTGTACTTCGATATATGGTGGCGTCAATGACCTTGTGGTCAGGCTCTATTATACGAATTTTCCTCACTTCACCTAGGTGGGAATGGGTACCCAGCAATAGACAGCCAAAGATTTTGTCATTTTGTTAGTCTTTGAGCGCTGAATTAGTTGCTCGTACTTCCCAGGAAGCTGAAAATGCTTCGTTCTGAGTGCTCAACGGTCTGCTGGGGTTATAACATAGTGTAAAGTGCATAGAGCTTGCTGTCGAGCCAGGATATGTGCTATACAAATGCTATTTATTATTATTATTATTCTAGAGTCATCAGCCCTTGAGCTATTCATGGTGTAACCAGGAAATACAGAGTGGATATTTCTTAGGTGCATGTTTGATCTCTATGTTTTGTAACCGTCAAGGGCAAAGTATTGCTATATTTACCTCAATGATTTTAGATTCAATGTCTTCTAGTTTTACAATGGGTCGTAGCTGAGAAAAATAAGACGAATATATCATAAAAATCACACGGCATTCAAATGGCCCTCCACTCTTCAAAATTGTAAAAAAAAAAAAAAGGTTAACATTAGAGAGTAAATCTGTCATTTCTAGTTTTTTAAAAAAACTCAACAAGGTGTTGTTTAAGTTCTACCATAAAAATAAAAAATTCTTTTAAATAAATAATTTTTAGAAACAACAAAAAAAACTAACTTCATAAAAAAAAGTAAAGCTATTCCTTCATTCAGCGTATAATGCCCCATCATGTTTTCTAGTAGCTGCAGGCATAGTTTCTTCTCCCAAATACTCTTTCATTATTTGTTTGGGAGTACTTTTTTTCATTTCTCAACATGGAGTGAGTGGTGAGACAACATAACCTTCAGGGTGACACTTACAGTTCAGAAAAAAAAGTAGCTGCGTTCTCAGAAATTTTTTTTCCCTTTGTAAACATTTCAGACCTTTCATTTTTTAATCAAACATCCCTCATAGAAAATGATAAGATAAGCGTGTAGTTTTGGTCATCCCACAACAACTTTATCTTTTGCCCGTTTCACTCCAAACACCGAGACAAGGTGAATGCACACTATACTGCATTTTGGTAGGCTTGCAGTAGGTCATTAGAAAAACATGTACTCCAAAAGTACATGATGTTGTTCTTCATCCACTACTGAACTATCATTATCATAGTTACAGTAACTGATAATACAAGCAGAAAAAAATTAAAAAGTACAAGATTCAAAATAAGGTCAAATGAAAAACTCGAAAAAGCAGATGTGATAATCATCATGTACAAGACACAAAATTAAATTAATTCAAATCAAAAAGAGTAAAACGCAGCTGTCATTATCAGATACAAGACTTCAAATTTGGTAAAATTAAAAAAAGAGTAAAATGAAGCTGTCAATTAAAAGATGTACCATGACATACATCATGTATGAACATCAAGAGCATTATCTGGAGAAAGTGCAGCTAATAAGGACTCATCATTTTTTCCCAACTTTAACTAAAGTCTTTTTAGATTTAAACAAACAAAACAAAATCCAACTATTTCAAGATCAGACAGTATTCCTGAGAGTTTACAGAAGCACCTGATAGTTTTGAGTTAACAGAAAATACCTGACAGTTTTTGAACTAACGGAATACCTCTTCTACAATTTCCAGACGACCCGGCCACCAAAGCTATTTTAATTTCATCTTGAGTTTAATGGGCTCTTTGGGAACCAGCACACCCAGGTAATCTTCCAAATCGAGTTTCTCTGGCTCGGAATCCACCACTTCCACATGCTTCAGCATATGGACAACAGCCATCTTCAGTTCTAACATGGCTAGTCTCAACCCAATGCACTGCCGCGGACCAAAACCAAAAGGCAGAAACGATATGATATTTGCCGCCTGTTTGTCATCGTTAAGGAAACGTTCGGGCATAAAGTTGTCAGGGTCAGGGAAGTGCTCTGGGTCCTTCATAATATTTGCAATGGGGATTAAAACACCACCATTCGATGGGATGGTGAACGAACCAATTTTTACCTCACTGTCAACATTTCGAGATAGTAGGTGGACGGGTGGGTAGCATCGGAGGGTCTCATTGATCAAAGCCTCAATGTACTTTAGCTTTTGACAGTCTTCGTATGTTGGTTCAGCCATTTCTGCAATGTGCTCGTTAAGTTCATTCATGACTTTTTCTCGGATATCTGGCCGTCGACCGATCTCATAAAACAAAAATTGTAGGGTAGAAGAGGTGGTGCCATAGCCAGCAATGATAAATAAGACACCTTGTGCGGTAATTTCATCAATTGTCAACTTTTTAGAACCCCCAAGATCCTCTACTGAACTATCAGCTTCAGCGTTTAAGAGCAGTTGCAAGAAATCAGCATAATCATCGGGGGTGGGTGCTGCTTTCCTCTCAGCAATCAAAGCTGAAATGGTACGCTTAAAAAAATTAACATCCTTTCTTTTGAACAACCCAATTTCCAACTTGTGCAAAATTGGCACCAAAAAAGGAAATAATCCTGCTAATGTAAACAAAACCTGAACATCTTTTTCAAAAGTCATAAGACTCTTCGCATGCTTAATAATGGGGATCTCATAATTATTCTGGGAATTTACTTCCAAACCAAATGCAGTACCACAAATAACATCCAACGCAAACGCCCCAAATACTGTGTTTGCATCGGCCAACTTCCCATCTCCGGCGTAGGTCGCCATGCTTTCCCCAAGATTCCTGCCAGTATTGTTCATATGATGTACAAGCGATTTCAACTTTCCACTACTGAATGTAGGGGTCATGATTCGACGTATTCTCTTCCAGTCCATTCCAAACTCAAAGAAAAGACCTTTCTTAATCATAGGCTGCTGAAGTTTGCCTTCTCCATGGAACCAGCGGTCAGTAAAGTGGTTAAAATCTTTGACAAACACTTGCTTCAGAAGTTCCAGGTCAGTCACTACTAACAGCGGTTTCCGAAAATAGTAAACTCCAAATGTCCGTCCATATTGCTGTACCCAGCTGTCAATGACGCAGCGAACGCCCTTGACAGTGTCATACAGCTGGGGGACGTTTCCCACAGCAAACGTTGGTTTAGGCCCTGGGATACCAAGACCTGACCACACTCCAAAAGGTGTGGCGTATCTGTGGAGTAAAAAAAAGAAAGAGATGGGATCTATATGTAACACATCTCCTGCTATGTGATCATATTTTCAAACCAGTCCAATGTCTCTTCAAACGTTTTTTTAACAAGGAATAAAGCTGAGGGGAACACATTCCGTTCAAAGAATACAGGATTGAAACTGCTTTAACTGAATTTGAACAAACAGAAGTTAAAATAATAATGAATGAAGGCATATCAATCTGTGCTTATATTATGCCAATTATATATGTCAGAGCCGGGTGTTTGTGGTGACTTTTCTTTGCAATAAGATCGCTAATATAAATTGGAATATGTCAAGCGTACTGACAAAATGAGTTACTTCTTGGACTCAAACCCTATGGAAACAGATACATCTCGCTTATAGAAGTCTTTACATTATAAGTATGAAATAATAAAAGACATATTATACTTAAATAATATATATAGCATCAATAAAAAAACTATAAATTTGATCCTGGTGTCCATTTTTGGCCATTAGCAGAGGCATATCTCCATTTGCAGATTGCGAGAAGTAACTCATTTTGTCAGCACGCATCATATAAAAGGATTTTTGTTAATATTCTCAGGACAGACTGTCTAAAATTCTCTTGTGGGTGAGATATAATTTTCCACGGGTGTGAGGCGGCCTGCAGACCTTGCGTTTGACATTCGTGGACAAGCACATGAATAGCCGGGCTGGAAAATGACGAAGGCATAAACAGGGCTGCTCATCCCAAGAATATATGCTTTAGTAATCAGCAAGGAAAAAAAGAGTAATCTGGCTAAAAAATTTGTAATATGGCCATGGTCAGTCTACTCCCCTGGTCTATCAAGTACAGGGGTCGTAAGTTCAAGGATGAATGTAACATAACAAAGGAGAGATGAAAGAGGTCTTGGTGGGCTTGCCGTTATCCAGTTGGGATAAAAAAATGGAGTGGGGGCAGTTACTGGGCTCTCGCCATGACTTTTTCAGAAACAAAAGAAACCGAAAGGACACATCACATGCCTTGTACCGCAGCTGATTGTTTTATTTAAAACGATAGCATGGCTTTTTTTGTTTGTCTCTCATTGGCCTGGGCCATCACCCGAAACTCAAAGTGCAGGAGTTTTTAAACACAATGTGAAACTTAATGTTAGACATTCTCCCGGCTTTGGCACAAATTATGCTTTTCTAAGGGCAAAGTCACACTAAGCGACTACAAGGGCTCAGCGCATAGAGGGTATTAAGTTTAAGTTGGACTTGACAGGGAGAAGTAGACTCCAAGGACCTGATCACTTTTCGTTTCTTCCTTATAAGACGGCAAGGTGTGGATGGGTTGGGGCAGCAGCCTAGCTGAACTGAAAATAAATCTTTTAACATCAGAATCAGTGGAAAATAATTATGATTGTTTTCCTAAAATTGAAAAAAGTTGTAAAGATTTGACCATGTTTGTAATGAAAGGCAGCCCTGAAAATGGGTTCCCACTTTTCTTTTTCTTTTTGTAGATAAGACCCCAACTAAATTGTGCTCATATCTAGGTTGTTATTGACCGAGGCTCATATCTGGGAAACAAAAAAAAAAAAGCTTTATGTAAGAGAATTTGGCTTCTCTCTTATGCTCATGTAGAGAAAATGTCAAGCCCTTCTCAACTGATTGCTGAGACGGCGAGGTGAAATCAGGCGCTTGTCAAAATAATCAAAGTGAAGAAACTGTCATTTTTCTGTAGGTTTGTGAATTTTTATCGAATTTTTTGTTTTTTGGCCCAAAACCTTTCATGCCCATTAAAGAACACATTTCTGTGTGGATTTTACTGAAAAACCATGATTAAAAGCACAAAAAATGTAAATTTTCAGTTTCCACAGACTCTCAAGCTAAGGAAATAACTCATCTTTAGCAGCTGTTTTCTCATTAATTTCACCTCTGAAACCAGGTAACCTCCACCTCCTTCATTCACAAATATCTCGACTTCTGTTCAAGATAAATGGAAATTTAAAAAAAATCCAAAGCAAGAAAAATGAAAAAGCTTTACGATGATACCAATAACTCTACATGCCCCAAAATTGATGAGAGCCTGATTCCTCTGAGTTGTGACACATATGCAAATATGTCCCTAAAATATTAGAGTTCAATCACTCTGTCTGCCCAATCCCTTTTTTGAATGATCAGGTGAGATCATATGAATACATTTTCATAAATGTTAGTACATCATGTACTTACAAGTAGTACAGAACAGCAGCTATGATCAGCAACACCAACCACACGGGCACATCGATGAGAGCTGCCAATGCAACCATCTTGAGACTTTGACGATTCTAGGTCAAATGACAGAAGTCCTCAACTGTTTCACTCTGCAGCTACTGATTGAGGATGACACCCTTTAAGAAAAAGACAAAAGAAAGTCTACTTAAGGGACAGTTGAAAGTGTTTATCTTACTAAAAGTATTGTTTCGACCTTACTACTGATTATCTTATATTGATAATTCTTTACTTCTGAGCTGATACTAATTAGTAAACTACAGGACATTATTTTTCCTACAGTAAATTATAACATCAACCTCAGGTACGTTTTATACTAGGCTATATATCTTTAGTCTACTTTTAATACAGCCAAACTTGCTCTCACAGCCACCTGTCCAAGACACTAGATAGTCACCTGTACAAACAACATGCGGATAACTTGAGAATGACAGATGTACGCCATTGGCTGATATTTATAGTAACAGCCATCTTGTTTAACATCATTGAAGGATTCCCACTTTGTTGTCGTTCACAGTGGCAACATGACAGCAAAGCACATTTGCTGTATTTTTAAAGCCTGTAGCCTTCAGTGGTGTGGTGGCGGAGTGGCTAGTGCGCTTGTCTCCAAAGCAGAAAGTCCAGATTCGAGCCTCGGTTCGGCCACAGATTTTTTTTTTCGCCCCCTCCTGCCCACCCGCCTGTAATGGATACCCGACTTCGACTTGGGGAAGTAAAGGACAAATTTTTTTTTTCTAAAAAAATACATAAGATAACTGAAAAAGCATGCGATGTCGTGACATTGATGGATTTAAAAAACATACAAAAAATTGGTCCCAAAAAGTCCATGGCCGAACCGAGGCTCGAACCTGGACTTTCTGCTTTGGAGACAAGCACACTAACCACTCCGCCACTATAGGCTACAGTGCTTTAAAAATACTGCAATAGTGCTTTGCGGTCGTGTCGCCACCACAAATGACAACAAAGTGGGAATCTCTCAATGACGTCAAACAAGATGGCTGTTACTATAAATATCGGCCAAAGGCGTACATCTGTTGTTCCAAGTTATCCGCATGTCAACAATTCAATGACACTGCCCAAGATATCAACCTGTCTAAGACAATTACTTGTTCTCTCCTTGAAAATCGGTGGCTGTCTTGAACAATATTTGACTACCTGTATTCTACAACACACATACATTTCAGGAGCTGGAAAGGGTTTCAATTTAAAGCTGTTTACCTTCAACAAGCGTAGAGTCAAAGAGCCGGATAGTATCATAACATGGGAGGACTTTCATTCTCAGCTTAATTATCAGATTGTTCAGTTGCTGCTCCATAAAACAATTATATGTGAAGTTCTTGAGGGCGAAGCAGGCTTTCACTTTACACATACACATATATATATATAAATATATAAATATATATAATATATATATATATATTTCGCCTTACCTCAGCATGTATCTACTTTCCGAGAGAGAGCATTATATTATCCAATTACATGAACCAATCTACCACTTGTGTCCTAGGTCTGTTCATTCACACAGAGTCTCATATATACAGGATTAATTGGACTTCCGTAACGAGCGACCACCCAAAGTCAACAAACAAGAAAGAAAGAACTTATTATCCTAACCTTGACCTTAATCCAAACCCTGCCTAATGCTAGATTAACGCTAACCCTTTATTTATATATTTTTCATAGTGGTCGCTTGCGTAATAACAGAAAGTTTGTCTATATTAGGCATATATCTACTTCGGTGCAGAATTCTGATTTCTCATTGTTGATTGAGAGTCGAGTAGGGGGTTACAGGAGGGCTTGCCCCCTGGAAACAATAAGGATTTTTTTTTAAACCACATAAATATATGGGTCAGTCCACCAGTAGGGGCCACTTTACTAGTTACTTTATGTGCCTGTTCTAGTTTTTCAAAGTTGTAATACATTCTATGGCAACCACATTGGAGCAATTGGTCTATAGAAATATAAGGAAGCTCCCATATAAGCATAACGAAGGTTGCACCTTTCTAGCTGAAAAAGCTCAAATACTTTTTCTGGAAAAAAAGGCCTAAAAATCAGAACGATTTTGTTACATGAATGCATATTATGTACTTTTTCAACACTCCTGAACACCTATAAAAACAGACGGGATGGCTTGAAACTAAAGATTTGGGGAGACCTAGTGTTAATCTAGTGGTAACAGGGAAAGATCAGGGAAACAAAGCTTTTTTGAGAGTATCTGAGCAAAGGAATGAATGGAAAACCATGATCGCCGATGTCTGTCGCAGATCTGGCACTGGATGATAACGAGTGTTAATCTACTTTGCCCATCCTAAAAAAAGTGCTGAAATGTTATTTTGTTGCGATCAGGCTAGATTAAAAATCACGCTAGAAACATTACAAGCGTTGTCCTTTTTGCTATGGTCCTTTACACGCCAGCAGCACATTTTGAATTGAGTTTGTCAAATAGTTTTCTCCTACATTCATATGTTTGACTTTAAGTGTTTTGGCACGCTTTAACCATTTTTCAAAATTGCAGCCCGATTTTCTGGCGTTTTCATGTAATTGAAACACTGTACGTGCGCCGTCCAGATGTAATGTTCCTGCACTTTCGTTTCTGCGCTAACTTCATCATCGACGGAATTTCTTATCACTATTTTTAGAAACTGATTTTCCTATCAGCTTTTGTTTGCCTGCTTTGGTGTCATTTACCAAATTGAGGGGCTCTGCACAGGTTGTTTCAGAGCGTCGTCTGCTGTTCTTAGCCTTGTAATTTTCCTAACGTAAGGTAACACGCAGTTAACGTTTTTTCTCTTTTTATTATGAATTTCGTCAAGTTATGAAACTTTTAAGAAGCATAGAATGTTTAAATACACTGCAATTTACAGTTGGCATTTAGTGCAATTGCAAAGAAAACGATAACTTAGGCTTAGGAACAAAGAATGTGATTTAGGACGACAACATCGATCTTGTCCAATGTAATCTTTGTAACAACCGCAATCTAATTTGAAAACCAATTTACTTAAAATGCTGCACCATGTACAGTCTCAAAATGTAACAGAAAATCCCCACATTACTGATCCCCACTAGTGTTCAACCAAAGCATCCTCAGAGTTATGAGAAGTTATCTGATCTTTGATAGGAAAGTTAAACGGGAAAGTAAATCTGCGAGTCCATTGTTACCTTCCTAACACTTTGGGATTTTCATGGTTAATTTTGACATTTCATTATAATGCTTTTCCTAATTCCATTTTATTCATGTTTACTATTATTTTTTTGGTTGAGCTATCTTACTGTGCCCTTCAGGAAACTGGAAAATAAGATTCTGAATACATGAGGTTTCTTTCGTTTTCGGTAATGTTCCTAACGTCTCCTTTTCCATCAACTTTCAAATACCCTGCTCCAAGTATTATCTGCGATATCATTATGTTTTAAGTTGATACTTAGTATTAGCACAAGTTTTGCTCAAATTTCTTTCAAATATTTCAGGATAAGCACATTTTCTGTTTAAACTGTTTGTCCCGTAACTATCCAGACAAAAATAATTTCTTCACCTTAATAATAATATGCATTAGTTTATTTTCTTTTTCAGATCATGTTTACAATTTTTCAGTAGCCTTTTATTTTATGAATGCTTTGCATCTATGACTAGGAGACAAATGGCCTGTTACAGTGTTTTTCCATTTCATTTGCATGTCCAGTAATAGTCCTAACAGGAATAAAAAATGCTCCCTGTTCATGATCTTCTATCTCAGATTGCTTGCTCTTTTTTTTAACCATCATACTAGCATTTGCAGATGACATCTTGGGCTACAGGCAAGGACGGGATCGGCAGAATATGACACATGAATTACAGCAAGAGGTTGAGAAAATCATGGAGTGGTGTGCTGAATCGACTGCAGTGACCAATCCTCAGAAGGCCGCAGCACTGTGGTGCTCTTTAAACAATCGAATAGTAAAGACAGATGTCCCAGAGCTGACCGTAAATGGACAGAATATTAAAAGATGTCAGAAGATGCGGTATCTGGGTGTGGTTTTCGACCGCTGTCTATTCTTCAAAGATCACATAGATGGTATTGTGGTAAGGGCAAAGAAGGGCTTGAATGCAGTGAAGGTCATGGTGGCTTCAGGAATGGAACAAAGGCTACTGCTTCTTATGTACCAGCAGCTGGTCTTGGCAGTAATCGATTATGGGCTCGGAGTATTGACCTTAACAAAATCTCAACTGGACAAGTTGGATCGAGTTCAAAATGAAGCCATGCGCATCATACTAGGCTGCACCAGGGATACGCCAATTATCTGTATGAGGCATGTATAGGGACTCATGTCAGTGGAAAACAGACAATATAAAGTGGTTCAGGTCAGGGCGTACATGAGGGTGGTGGCTGATAAGCAACATCAACTTCACAAAGCCATTGGAGCAGTCAAGGGAAATCGCCTAAAACGAGGAGCTTCTTGGATGGCTGAGGCTGAAAACACTATCAAGGAAGTCTGCCCACTGGAAGATATAAAGCGGGGTGAAAAATGGACAAAGATGAATGAGAGACAGCAGGGAGATTTTGGGAAAGTAGTAATTACGCTGAACAGAGAATGTAGAGAGTGGCCGCAGGGGGCCACAGATGCTGAGATATGACGACTGATTGAAGAAAACTCACAGCACGGAGATGTGGTTGTATACACGGATGGATCTGTTAAACGAGGGGAATATTCTGGATGTTAGCTTCTCAGCAAGAGTGAGAGGCAGATTGGTGCAGGAACAGCAGAGAGCATACGATATGACAACATCTAGCAGAGAATGGAGATAGAGGCAATCATTCAGGCTCTCAAGCAAATGGGTCACAACAACTCGACAAGCACAAGCACATGTGATCTTTGTCACAGACTCTCAGAGCACGCTGAAGAAGTTTGAAAGTGGGAACCTTAGAGCTGAATGGACAGAGCTCCTGAAGAAGACAACACTGAAAAAGATCACGTGGACCTTCACATCGGGCCATGCTGGAGTCAAGGGCAATGAGCGGGCTGATGAGCTCGCTGGGAAAGCATATCCTGACGGAAGCTGTGCCCTGACAAACCTGAAATTGTACGTTCAGTCAGGGAAAAATGAGAAAACAAGAAGAGTCAGAATACCATCATCTTGAGCGACTTCCTGAGCTTGGAATTGGATGGGGCGCCTGCAGAAGTTCAAGACTTAGCGGGACGAGCAGAAGGCTATGGATTCAACCATTACTTGGAACCGTCAGCATCTAGACACTTCGAGATGTGCTTCTTCAGAGGACGGAGTGCTTATGGGGGTGCCCCTTGTGCAGTGATGTCGGTCCTTCCCACAAGTAAACAAGTTAACCATCATTAAGTTTTAAGTTTGCCCTGTCTGATAATGAAAACTGTGTTTGACTTCCTTTCTTCTGACAGGTGCCAGAAAAACTGTTTTGTTCTGATTTGGTTTGCATTACTTGGGTTTAATGCACATTTAAAAATCATTTGTTGTACTTTTTTTCTAAAACTAAGAAGGGATTTTTCAATAAAACCGAATCCCATGAAATGCAACATTTGGTTGTTAGTTTTTTGTAAGTTATTTAACGTTCCTAACCTACATGACATGACTTGTAAAATGCACATTTTAAAATCATTTGTAGTACTTTTTTTCTAAAACTAAGAAGGGATTTTTCAATAAAACCAAATCCCATGAAATGCAACATTTGGTTTTAAGTTTTTTGTATCAACTATTTTGGACTTGTAATACCCCTAACAATTATTTGGGGTTCAAGTTACGGGAAGATTGAAGAATACCGGACCACTCGTACATTATTGCGTGAGAAAGTGGGGTAGGTGGGGCGGGTGGTTGGGGTGGAGGAGG
>NW_004797337.1:584364-585346 GCF_000002075.1 Aplysia californica | reverse complement strand
CGGGTCCGGTATTCTTCAATCTTACCCAAGTTACATATATGATATATCTTACAAAGTATACAAAAAAATACTACAAAAGCTGGAGATCTGTACTTTAAAGATATTATCAAAGGATAATTGTGCTATCCAATCATCAAGTCAGCATGAATATATAGATATCCAGGCATCTTGAATTTTCATGTCTGATGTAACAAGTATAATAGTGGCCTTTACTGGACAATAACATGACATAACTGCCGACCATTGCACAGCTAGGCTCAAAAGTAGATAAAGTTCCGGCTTTGTTCAGTGTTGGGTCCACCAAAGTTCAATCGTACCTCTATAATAACTTTTATTATTTCAACAAGTCTTGAAGATTAATTTTATTAAAAATGAAAACGAGAATCTAGGCTCACCAGAACCGTCAGACTCACCAAGTGTGGGCTCGATTTTCAGACTGGAGACTTCACTCACTGGTTTCACCCTTCTTAGACCTTTAGTTCTAATGCACTTGAGCCGACACAATAAAATGTGTGTGTGAATGTGTACTATGGCCTAGATCTAGATAGAGGTAGATCAATAACCAGGCCAGGAATGACCCTTGCAGTGCTGTTGATATTACCTGTTTAAAAAATTTGGGGATAACGGGGTCGCCAGAACTTTGCTATTCCCAAATTATAGTCTACTACGCATGCGCAACCTCACATTATATCACATCAAAACATTGAGCTTCAACCTTGCCGTTAGTATAATAGGTCAAGGCTTCAACAGTCAGCTGTGCTGTCCTGTGACCTCTGACCTTCGACCCGTGCGTATCTTTAAAAATTCCAAGTAATACATTGTGTAAACACCAAAGGTGATAATTTGATTATTTTCCTAAGTCATTGGTTCACTCGAAAAACGGGCTCATATTTATGACCGTATGAAAATGCGTGCGGTCGTAATACTACTAAAACACACACACACGCACGCGCACCCGAGCGCACACACACACACACACACA
>NW_004797337.1:575989-583123 GCF_000002075.1 Aplysia californica | reverse complement strand
TCTCTCTCTCTTTCGATCGTTTAGCTGAGGCATATAATATTATACAGGCTGGCTTCATGGACATGTTGAATGCCGTGTTTGAAGGTGTGAATTAGAATGATCGAAGTTTCCATACTTCCATTATGCATGGAAACAAAACAAACAAACAAAAAAACCCCAACAGTAAATTATAGGTGCACGCACATATTTGGGAACAACAAACTTTAAACACTTCGTCATGCAACCCTATACACACACTTTAATCATGCGACCCTTTACGTTACAATCATTTCATCATACACCCTCAACTCTCATTTTTTCATACAACCCTCGTCCTTCATTTCATTCATCAACAGCCTTATCCACACTTCTTCTTCTTCTTCTTCTTCTTCTTCTTCTTCTTCCTCTTCCTCTTCTTCTTCTTCTTCTTCTTCTTCTTCTGCTTCTGCTTCTGCTTCTTCTTCTTCTTCTTCTTCTTCTTCTTCTTCTTCTTCTTCTTCTTCTTCTTTGCGTTCTACTTATAGTAGATCTAGAGACTGCTGGTTCTTGCAGGTGATTATTTACTTGGGGGCTGCATGGCAGGCCCAGTTTGTTATTTCAGTTAGATTCCAAGTGTTTGAGTATTGCTGACAGTCATAAAATCCGCACTTTAACATTGTAGTTGTTACTTTAGTATTTTTATTCTCCACCTTCTAATTGCTGGTGTTGAGATAGTCCCTCTAAAATGTCAATTCAGTCTGTGTCGTTCAATATTTCTGCCTTTTTGTTTGCAAATGAAAGCAAATTACTCTTTAAAATTTCAACAATGAAAGCATTCATTTACTCTTTTTGAGAGTGTCATGTGCAGTGATAACTTCCACCATGCAGGGCACAGTCGAGGTGGTGGGCCTGTGACAAACTGGCATGCTTCCTTTTTATTTATTAAATGTTACCGTTTTTCCCACTTCGTAAGGCCCTATGTCTTCACACAGCCACATTCCAACCTCGAAAGTACTCTTTCTTAATAAAAAAAAATTCTGACAGGTGTATTTTCAATCTTGGTAGAAATAAATTTAGAATTTTGCTCGGGTGACAGCCAAAATCTGAACATCCGATTTTAGGACCACCAATGAGTGTTTTAACATAATATGTGCTCACAGGACCTCCGAGATCCCCCCACCCCTTTTTTCAGAGAAGGCTGGTTGCTCGATCTTACCTAGCCTAAGATCAGGCATGTGGCTGAAAGACACATGAAGGAGGGAGGAGTAGCAATAGAAAGTGTTAGGAGTAAAGGAGAGGAGAGAGGAGCCCATAGGAGGCCGGGTCGTTTTTGGGGGGTGGAAAGGGGGGGGGGGGGTGAAGACGAAAGCAGATGACTGAACTGGACGAGGGAATAGGAAAGATGGTTATAGTCGAACATTTTAGAGAATACTTTTTTTTTGTCGCTACAGGTTTCGATCCCGTGACCTTTTGAATAAGAGGCAAATACTGTGCTCCTAAATATAACACAAACCTCTACACTCACGTCCTCATACAACCCCCCTCCACACACACTAACTTCATTCATCATACAACCCACTCCCCCCTACACACACACACACACACACACACACACACACACACACACACACACACACAATCCGAAGAAGAAAATGGATCAAATACCTGTCAAAATAAGAGTTGACGAACATGTGTGCAGAGCCTTTGCGTTGGCTGTTAGGTCCGATGGTTCAGAAGATAGTACATACCCTAAGAAAACTGTAAGCCAATAGACACCCAGAATGACGGTGTTGAGGGCAGTAAAGGATTTGAATGACCCAGCTCGAGGACATGTGAAGTTCTAGCTTCGAATCCGAAAGTAGGCTTTTTCGACTTTTGTCACCCTTCCGAGAAATTGTCTATCCATCTTTGATGTATTTATCAATCTTTGTTACCATGTCACTTCCCAGAGATCCACCCTTTAAGCAACAATATACAAATTCTGCTTCTGATAACGTGTAGCCCAAGTCGGACCCCCCCCCCCCCCCCCAAACATCAACAACTAAAAATGTGAAAAGTCTTCAGAACAAAAGATATACACTAGACATATCAGACTGAAAATGTCCCTTGACGATTTAAAAATGAAAACAAAAACAAACAAAAAAATACAAAAACAAGCATCAACAACAACAACAAAAAACCCAAACAAACAAACAAACAAAAAACCCAAATGCCTGCTCTGACAGAAACAAGTGAGGAGCGAACTGAAAGCGGAAACACGTATTTAATGCTTTTTCTCTTAATACAACAGTGTAACACAGTGAAGCCAGAGGGCTCGTGGCTCGTAAATATCAGGTGAAATTAGTATCCTGGACACCGCTACCGGCGCGAGAAGCTTTAATTTTGCAACTCGTATTGTTGGACACACTGTTGGGGAGATCTCTGACCGTCTAGGGTGAGCATCACGCCCCTCCCTGCGCGAGAAGCGTGATTACAAACTGGACGCCACTGCCCAGAGCGGCATCCCAGGGAACCTTAGAGTGGGGCGTATTTATAACATCTTGCTGCCCCAAAATCAGTTAAATCCGTGATTTGTAAGATCATGAAAAACGATACCGAGAAGCATCTCTTACACGTTAATTGTAAACACGTGAGAGTGCACAAAGATTTGGCGCGTTCAAAGCCCATACGATCTTGGGAACTGGGCAAAGAAGATCATACAACCCCCAGAATGTACCTATTGAAGTCTGAATGATCAAAGCGGGATCATTACGACGCTAGGGCCTTATATACCCAGGGTAGCGTAGACTAGAAGGGCCCCCTAGACGAGACTAGAGGAGACTAAGAGAGAGAGACCAGACTAGAGTAGGAGCTAGACCAGGTTAGGCGATGGGTAGTGACAATATTCTTGTACACAGCTAGAAAGTCGTCTTTTCGACAAATGTTATAACCAGTGTTTCGGGAAATAGTAGTTTCCCTTCTGTAGATTATAAGTCCTCGAAGCTAGTACCATGTTTTGTTATAGGTCCTCGAAGCTAGTACCATGTTTTGTAAACGCCACACATTTCATTGTTGTTGATGATTAAATATTTAAAAAATATTACAGGGTGAAGTTTTCTTGTCATCTTTGACATAGCCTATACGATCACGTGTCAGAGAGGTGCAACCAGTACAACACATTTTAATACCGTTACAACAGTTCCTTAGTTCTTATATATAGTTTTTAGCTGTCTAGTTTTATACAGGTCACCCTGACAGCTACACTAAATGTACACAGGGTAATTACAAGGAAATTAATAATGCAACTTTCCAGACAAAAAGGATTTATTGAAAACTAAGAAACAACTAAAATTTAATATGGTTCTACTGAAATGATCAAAAGACAACGAGCAATCAGCCGCTTGAAATTCAAAACCGTGTTCTATGAGCAGTTTTTTCCTTAGAAAGTCAATGGAACACACATGTATGAAAGGTACTTCTGTCCATGTATGAAGATATAATATACACAAGAACATTCACACTAGCTGCAAAAAGCTACAGTATATGAAAATAAAGGCGAGAATATCGATTGTCATCATATTTATCACAAAAAGATAAATAGGGCTAGAAAGTCTAATAAATCTGTTTCAGACCCTTTATGGTACTCAAAGTTCTTGTCAGCTTTTAGCGACTGGCATTGAAATGAAAATCCGCATTGGAAAAGCACAGGCTGCTTTCATATCATATCTTTGGATAGGATTAGGAAGACCAGAGAGATCTCACTTCGAACAAAGCTGAAGATTTTCAATTCAAACGTGAAGTCGGTCCTGTTGTATGGATGTGAGGAATGGAACGCATCACAGACTTGTAGAAAGAGGATCCAGGTTTTCTTGAACAGGTGTCTAAGAAAGTTACTGAGGATCAGATGGACAGACAGGGTCACCCATGTGGAAGTGTTAAGGAAAACAAGACAGATCCCAGTCAGAGATGAGGTAGGAAGAAGGCGGTGGCGATGGATTGGACATACTCTCAGGAAGTCAGACAGCTGCATAACAAAAAAAGTTTTGGATTGGAACCCACAGGGCAAGAGATCAAGGGGAAGACCTCGTGGAGCTTGGAGAAGAATAACAGAAATCGATGTACAGAAAAGTGGGAAGACATGGAATAGCACCAAGAGGCTAGCCCAGGATAGAGAAAAGCGGAGGGTGATTGTCCGTGGCCTATACCCTGGTGCAGGGTGAGAAAGGCAATGATGCTGATGATGATTGAAATGAAAATAGAAACAGATCAAATCAATTAAAATCTATTCTGAGCAAAAAGTGTTATCGATATGAGAGAGTACAAAAATATATTATAATGTATGTGGGTTGGTAAAGAATGTCGAATGCTACCAGAGAGTATATTTGAAAGAGGTTTTGTAGTTGCTCATCCTCCTCTTGTACTCGGCATCAAACTGCTCATTCATGGCTACGGTGAAATGGTTCTTCCAGTCCCCCACATCACCTAACAGAAAGATCAAGAGACGAAATAACATTTTTTTTTTGCAATAAGTGCAAGAAAATGGGAAATAAGTGAGCACATTTTTTTTTCTAACGTCTGTGCAAGAAACTCGATGTCAACATCATCATCATCATCATCATCACCATCATCATCATCATCACCATCACCATCACCATCATCATCATCATCATCATCACCATCACCATCACCATCACCACCATCATCATCATCATCATCATCATCATCATCATCATCATCATCATCATCATCAAGTCACTGCAAAGAGGCACCTCTACTCGCGTCGGAACTTCATTGGAGCATGAGATGGTACATTGTATCAGGATTTTGTGAATGAAGAGCTCACCCCACGTTGCCGAAGATGCAACCATGAAAAGGAGGGTGTCAAATACATGTTTGAATGTTCAGGAATGATAGCAACTCGAATGGAGTTATGTGGACGAGTGGGGGTGCTTCTGAGTGTAATGAAAATGGTGCCGAAAAAGAGCCTCGCTCTTGCTCGAAGATTTCTTCGTGGAGTCCATAAGGCCCATTAAGGGGACATATTTTTCATTTTTAAAAATCATCGTTATCATCACAGTATGTCAAGTTAATGTCTTCTTTCTGGTCTACCCTTCAACCCTATTTTTCTCTTTCTCAGTTCCAAACCATCAAACTTTGACGATCTTATCCCAAGCAATAAATCAGATCTTGAACTTTAATATTATGATGAAAATGGAAGGTGGATTTTTACGGTGTTTTCAGAAAACAGGGTAAAGTACTTCGCTTTTCTCATTTATTTCTGTGTGCCAAATGAGACCGTTCTATATCTATTAAAAAATGATGACTTAATTGTTGTGCTACAAAATCTTTTCTTTTACTACTCCGCGAAAAAAAAAAGTTTCTGGGAGTTCAGACCAAAATCAGATCTCAGACTTTTCAGTAAAGAGGCAAATCATATGATAGTCGAAGAAATGTACACTCATAAAATATATATATATATATATATATATATATATATATATATATATATATATATATATATATATATATATATATGCATATATATGTGTGTATATATATATGTGTGTGTATATATACACAGATTATAAAGGAACACAAACTCACACGTGCCCACGCACACACACAAACAGGAAACTAATAGTCTCACATAAATTATAACATTTGTACAAATACATACACAAACACACTTACGTACTAGTTGACATAATGTAGACTACACACGCGCACACCTCTGTGTTCACTCATTATCATCTTTATTTCAGACTTGGGTTTAAAAGGTCATTAGGCAGATTCTTATGTCCTACCTTTGCGATAAAATGATGGCGTCCTCTCTTTGAAGAAGTCTTTGACAAACTCAGGTATCAGTTCTTCTCTGGCTTTCTTCAATGTGTTAAACCCACAGGCCTTTGCGATTTCTTCACACAATTCTTTGCTGCAGCCCGTCTCCAAATAGTCGTTTAGCTTCATCACTGATCCCACTGGGTCCTGTGTGTGTGTGTGTGTGTGTGTGTGTGTGTGTGTGTGTGTGTGTTTGTTTGTTTGTGTGTGTGTGTATATGTGTGTGTGTGTGTGTGTGTGTGTGTGAGTGAGTGTGTGAGTGTGTGAGATACAGGGAATGGGAAAATAGTTTATTGACAGCAATCATGTTGAGGTAATGACATTCATTCCTTTTTTTTATCGAAGCTTATGGGCCAACAGAGGAACTAAGCAGAATGGTCCAGTATAATATGATACATACCGATCTTCTTCAAGTGTGAAGAAGAACAACAAGCGACATCTCACCTATAGGCCAGGTGTGTGCAGGGTGAGGGAAACTAACCAGCATTTCTTGCCGTCCCAAACTGTGTGCCCATTTTCCAAGTGCCGCCAATGGGGATATTTTTCGTATTTAAACAATTGTATTGATTATGAGAAGCTCTGTCAGTAAAAGCACCGTGTCCATGCTGCTGCAGCATCAAAAAGAGACCGAGATGGCATTCAATGTTTGATATTTATTAGTACAATAGTTGTTCTTCTTGTAGTTTGTGTCGCCTATTCTATTGACGCAACACAAGAGCTATGTTTATTATTTAGAAATAATATGTGAGGCAGCGTGGTGGAATCAGGCTCTCGTTAAAATAATCAAATTGAAGAAACTTGCATTTTCCCGCAGGTTTATGAATTTTAATCAAATTTTTGTTTTTTGGCTCAACATCTTTCATGCCCATTAAAAAACTAATTTCTGTGGAATTTTTCTTCGTTGATTAAAGGCCAAAAAAAGAGTAAATTTTCAGTTATCACGGACTCTTACGCTAAGGAAATAACTAATCTTTGGTGGCCATTTTCTCACTAATTTTTACCTCTGAAAACAGGTGACCTCCACCTCCTTCTTTCGTAAATATCTCGACTTGTACTCAAGATAAATGGATATTCTTTTAAAAAAAATAAAGTCAATTGAGCTAGCTTTAAGATGATACCAATAAATCTACATGCCCAAAAATTGACGAGAGCCTGATTCCACCACGCTGTCTCACATATGTCCATTCGAGTCAATGCTTATCTCAAGGACAAAGTACAAAGGTGATTAATGAGCCATGAAGCTTGGAGCTAACGAAAATGAACACAGCTGTGTTGAAATTGAGACTACCATTAAAAACAATAGTTTCCACCTTTCTCTCTCGTCCTCTCTACCTCTCATCTCCCGATTCTTCCCCGTTA
>NW_004797337.1:573413-574530 GCF_000002075.1 Aplysia californica | reverse complement strand
TGGTGGTAGAAAGAAACAAGGACATCTTTTGGGTTTCGATGGAGCAAAACGATCTTTACTTTCTTGTCGAATGCTTGTTTTGGAACATGTCTTAAGAGAAAACAAGAAGAAACAAACAACACATAAAAAATAATATGCCTCAATCAAAATACATTTTACAACCTAATGCATGTGCTAGCTAGCAGAGCGTGCTCATGATTTGCCTGTTCCATTAATAGCATACCCAGAGTACATTGACGATTTGAATTTGTTCCAATTGATACAGTTCGGGACACCCATTGTTTTCGTTCACAGAGGGGCAGTGGCAGATTATCCAAAAAACTGACATCTCTCGTTTTCCCCCTGCACCTTTCAAGTAAACATCTCGGAGTATGTCATCTAGGCGCACACTACACAACATTGGGCGACTGAAATTGCGAATTCAAAACGTTCTCGAGAAATGAAAGGGGCGAAATATATTTTTTTAATGACCCATTAAACAAAAAGAAAGAAAGACAGAAAAAAAGAATTATTTATTTTTGTTTTGTTTTGTTGTTGTAGTGTTTTTGGTTGTTTTTTTTTTTTGGGGGGGGGGAACTCGGTGTACCCCAAATAAACTGACAAATAAAACAAGCAATATCTCACCTGTAGGGCAGGTGTGTGTTCAAGAGACGAGGTGAGGGCAATTGACTGGCTTTCCTCGCCATACCCATCTCCAGGAGCTCGTAATGTTTCGCTACGTGAGTAGCAGACTTCCTCATTAGCATATCGATAATGGCCAGGTTCCAGTGTGTGCCTGGGGATTGTAAGAAAACTTCAGCTTGTTTATGAATATAATGTTATTTTTAAATTTCTTGTTTGTATAAATGTATAATAAAAAACCCAACAACAACAGCAACAACAACAACACCAACAAGCCAAACTCACCACCACCACCACCAATAAGAAAATAAATGCAACTCTCACCAGTTTTCGGGAAAGAGAAGACGAGGAAGTCCCCATCCCGCAGCTCCATGTCTCGCACTTCTTTCACGACATCGCGGTAGTCCAGGTCTGCTGGGATAGCGAACGGTGGGAGCCACAGGTCTCCGGCATTGCCTATGTAGAACGTATTGCCAAACCTGTGTGTGTGGGGGTG
>NW_004797337.1:547803-570738 GCF_000002075.1 Aplysia californica | reverse complement strand
ACAATTTTAGAGAAGAAAATGTTTCGGTCGCTACCCGGATTCGAACCCGGGACCTTTGAATGAGAGGCCAACTCCTTAACCTCTAGGCCACGAGAGCTCATTGGCTGGATATCTGCGCCCTTAGAGGTTTAAAATCTTTCAACTGATATTTGATATTTGTGATAACATCAGAGATAAAAAGTCGAATGGGGTCAAATCCGGACTGTGTCTCAAATGGGTGCTCTGTTTCGTGTTACGAGACTGGTGACACCATCTTAACATTTTCCCTTCAGACAGGTTAAGACCAGATCTAAAAGCAAAAAACCGCCAAGGTAAGGTCACCTTTCAATCAATTTTCAAAAGTTTGGAAAGCAAGCGACTTCACTGTGCATCAAGATTCGATCTCCTTTAACTCCAATGTCAAGTCTGTGCTCCTCTACGGCTGCAAAACTTGGAAGACAAAAAAAAAAAGACAGAACTGAATAAAGTCCACACTTTCATCAACAGATGTATGTGGAGTATCCTAAGAATTAAGTGATAGGAAATATAAGAAATGAAGAGCTGTGGGAAAGGACAGGACAAAAGGATAAAGAAGTAGAAATAGAATTTAAAAAGCGGCGATGGATGGGCCACTCCCTCAGAAATCCCAGCGGAAACATCACAAGACAGTCGCTGCAGTAGAACCCATAGAGGGAGCACGAGACAGGGGTAGGCCACGGGAAACATGGAGGAGGTTTGTGGAAAGGGAAATATGAGAGATAAAGCTCACTTGGAACGAGCTTGGAAGGATGGCCCAGGACAGATATAATTGTAAGGAGATTGTAATTGTATGTGGCCTATACCCTGCCAGGGGTGAAAGGCATTGCTGATGAGGTTAAGACACGGTCAAGGCGTTTACAGTAGTTCTAAACTCCTTGGACACGGTCGACACTGTGAGGGGCTGCCCCATCCATCCCGCATCAACTATTGCATGCTGACCTCTTGTCTCATAAGCGCCGCGGAACAACCCCATGGATCGTCAGAACTGATTCAACACATTCAAATAATATTTTTAAAAAATCAGCAGTGAGAGTTTGCATGGCTTCACGCCTTCATCACGGAACGAAAATGAGCTTATGACGTTAATTATGATCTTAAAACGTAACTAACCACGCTGTTGCCTTCTTAAAAATCGTGCTAGACTTTCTCCTTCACATCATCTGGTCTTTTTGTGCTCGTAATTCCCAGAATTAACTTTCCCAGTCACGTAGAAATGAGCCTCGTCCCTAAAGCAAACAGACCGTAGAAAATCTCACTCGATCTGTCTCACTTGTTTTAATTTTAAACATCCATGCCCCCAATATTGTTTTTGTCTGTGAAGCTTTGTGTGGCGTTGTTCCTTGGCGGACTGAAATAAAATATGATGTGACTTCAACTTTCTAATTGATATTTTAAAGATTTTGTAAGCCGGGGACTGACACTTCCTGTTACCGCCATCTCCTCAAACTGACTTCTTTGCCGTCGAGAACTTCGCACAAATTGCTTATTTCAGTTTCCTCATTTCGCTTGCGCAGTTTTGTTTTAAAACCAAACTTTAAATATGCTTTCTCACTTCCTTTATGGCTTATTGAAAGACATCCCCTCACTTTAAATTGTTCAGACCACCCCCACCAATCGCTCTTTCAGAAGGTGTACTAGATGTAGTTCTGGATAGCTGGTGTTGTTGTTGTTGTTGTTGTTGTTATTTTAAAAGTATAATAGCGACATTGTGAATGGCTACCGTCTGGGTGGCATATTAAATTACTGTCGTGAAAGTTTGACTAAATTAAACGCACAAACACGCAGACAAAGTACAGGGCATTACATGATAATCAAGAAGGAATTGACAATAATTGATCAGAGGCATCTGATGGGGTAGTCTTGCAGCTATATAGATCTATAATAAGCCCCGCCTGGGCATCTTCATCAAAACTACTTCTGCTATTATCAAACCAACATGTAATAAATTAAATAATAAAAGAAGTAAAATGAACAAAACACATTACGCGAAAAGCGCAGCTCAACGAAGATAAAAGCGAATCTTGGTATGACGTGAAAAGAAAGCTAATGGTCGGAGTTTATATGCGTCTAGTAGGCCTATACAGTTCTAAGTGTTACACGTACTATTAATTTGCTAACATTCTTGGAGTAGCCTAGAAAAATTAAAATTTCCTTTCGCGTGTGGTCGCGAAAGCCTTGATGCAAACTTTCCCACAGACTAATCGTTACTAAAGAGGATCATTATACAGTTACAAAGGCTTTTTAAAAACTTTAAGGGGTCACTGACTGCAAACGTCATGGCTTGGACACGGACTGATTGTCAGGGAGGTCATTGCCGCGGGTTCACTCTAAGGTCAGGGCTGCAGGTCATGGCATGTGCGTCCACGGGGGCTGCCCAGTTTGTCACTGGCCCACTTTGTCACAATTTCATTAAAGTATTTGAGTATTGATGACAGTCATAATTACAACACTTTAACACTGTTGTTGTAACTTAAGTTTTTTATTCTCCACATTCAAACTGGTGGTGTAAAGATAGTCCCTCTAAAATGCCAATTCAGCTTGTGTTGTTCAATATTTAATCTTCATTTTTGTATGCAAATCAAAGCAAATAACTGCAAAATTTCAGCCATGAAAGTACTTTCGTTAAAAACAATTGAAAAATTAAATTAAGTTCATACAATCAATCAATCATTCATTTACTCTTTTCGAGAATGTCAGTGTTAACTTCCATCCTGTAGGGCACAGTCCAGCTGTGACAAAGTGGCCCTGTGACTAACTAGCGCATGCTTCCCTCCAGCCATACCTGTGTGAAGTGTTGAGTGGGTGGTTGGCGGGTGCTCTAGTTACTGGTGTGGTTTGTTCCCCCTACGACGTTCCTGTCAACAAACATCTCATATCGTCTTTATCTCTCTTCCTTCTTTTCTTTGTATGTTACAGCTATCAGTAACACCCAATTGAAGTATACATAACATTAACAGCTCTACTCTAATCTGCGACACTTAACATTACATATTTTTGTTGAAAATGACGTAAAACTATTTCTAAAACTGAAAACTAAGTGACTCTAACTCAAGCTGAGATACTATTGAACCCCGCGGCTGTTTTCCCCTGTTTCAAACGCACGTTTATAAAATACATTCACAATACACTTTTGAATTTCTTTATACTATTAACATTTTTACTGTCACGTTTTTTTTTCGTGTTTAGTTGGTTTTCCAATCATTACACATCATTTTAAATTATAAGCTGAGCTACTATAATATTATATTTGGTCACAGCGTCATAGCGAATTGAAAGCTTCGATCTTAACTGTACTTTACATCGACGTCACTGAAATAGACACAAATATTTAAAACAATTGAATTCAGTCTCTCAGTTTAGTCTCCAAGTTTTGACAATAATACAGTAACAGGCTACATGCACAATTTGTGCATGGCATAACCTTTTTAGAGTTCAGAAAAGTATTAGAATTAATTATGCTAAATCAACAAATGTGCGGACTTCTAAAACGGCACAAGGCGCGCGCAACGAGTTGTAACACCCGACACCCACCCTTCTCTCTCTCTCTCTCTCTCTCTCTCTCTCTCTCTCTCTCTCTCTCTCTCTCTCTCTCTCTCTCTCTCTCTCTCTCTCTCAAACACACATACACACACACACACACACACACACACACACACACACATATGCGCGCGCACACACTCACGCACGCACGCACGCACGGGCGTGTAGCACGCGCGCGCTCACACTCACGCACGCACGCACGTACGCACGAGCGCGCAGCACGCGCGCGCGCGCGCACACACACACGCTCACACACACTCGCAGAGCTAGCAAAATATAATAATTTATAACACTCACAGTTACACGCTCACGCAGACAAATGAATACTCAGACAAAATTGCACGAGGATAGCTACCCATGCGTAGCCTGCACAGACGCAGTGCATACGTACTTAGCTTACGTACATGCCAAACAACATTTATCGTTTTGTGTCATGATTATCGCTTTCCTATATTCCTGAATTCCGCGTGGCCCGGATTTCTGCCTGCCGACCAAGTAAGAATTATTTAATCCTCCTCCTCCTACTATTACTACAACTTTGACAAATTGTATTTTATCTCTATATAGGGTAACGACTTTTTAGTCTCCTGCATTCTTTTTAAGCACTTAGTTAGGAGTGTGTTTATCGTATGCGCACTCACGAAACAAGAAGTAAGTGAAACCTGCGCTTGGCGTTATCGTTGATGCATGTTGGACTATCGACTGTCTGATCTATCTCATAGTCAAATGTAATACATTAACATGACTACGGCTATACCGTACTATACGGTGTGTAGGCCTAAGCACAGCCTGGCCTTGACATGCTGAACTGCCACACACTTGCTTTATAAATTATAAAAATAGATCTGCAGCTCAGTGTGTGTAGTAACCATACAACTTACAAGATTCTCTACACGATCTTTGCAGAAACGAGTAAGAGTCCAGACAGTCGAGTGAAGTGTTAATAACAGTGCTCTTCTTTTAACAAATAATTATTTTGACCTTTTTTACTGTGTATTTTTTCCCGACTGTTTCGTTATAACGATCAGTGAAATTCTCGCTTCTTGTAGTTAAGTTCTAATTAAAATTAAAGGGTGCTTGGTGGATTCTCCGGTGTGATTTGCTCCTTCAATTTAGCCTAGGGCCTACCTATCAAACTTCTACTTTCTTGTTTTCTTTGTCCTGTAGCGACTCAAGTTGCATGATACCTAAGCTCACTTACTGTAAAACAACATTAGCTTAATTGGACTACTTCTCTCCCGTGAGGGTATAAAGCGTATGATGTAATTTATGCACACTTTAATGGTCTGAATCAGTTCACGAACCGACGTCTTGTCAAGTCTCCACATTGACGCCAATGACCCCGACGTTTAACACACAGCCAAGGCCGAGATAACCACGTGAAACCCCTCTCTCTGACTGACGCCACCTGTGATTTCGAACATTCCTCAAGCCCCAGAGTTACAATTTCTTCAACAATATATTCTTCAATCTTCACGCAATCGCTATGGCCCAACCAAAGCAACAAGGTGAGAAGGAAGAAACACTGCTCACAGATTTATTTAGTCAACTGCAGTCAATTACATTGCAGCAGTAATTACAGCCAGAACAGTAGGCTATTGTCTCTTTAACCTCTCCTGTACTGCACAGTTCTATTTTGCCTACCTAGAGTACTTCATGTATCCTACCTTTTTTGGGTCACATACTTTTACAAAGGAAAATACTTTGTGTTCCATTTTTTGGTCTTATTTGGACAGGGAAATACTTTATCCGAACCTTTTTGGGTCATACGTTTTTTTGGGGGTAATTAAAGTGTTTTACAGCACTCGCAACTGCATCCTAAGGTCAGAGTGCGCAGGACACATTAAACTTTTTCAGTTGGTAGGAAATTTTCAATTTTGACCGGGTGGCGGCTGAAGCTTACTCTTAACGATTTTAGACCTCAAAGTGATCTTTTATGTGCGCAACTTGCACACGGGCCCTCTGAGATTTTTCACCCTTGTCTGAGAAGGCTAGGTATAGATCTTTCCTACCAGAAGGTCAGGGGTATGGCTGAAAGAAAGCAGTAATTGAAGGAAGTAGCAGTAGAAAGGCTGCAGAAAGAATCAGGAGCCCAGAGGAGGGGGCAAAGGAGGTGAGGGAGAGGGGGGAAGAAAGAGGAGATGGAAGCAGATGACAGAGCATTGCTAGAGAGCAGGAAAGGAGGTGAAAGGAGACAATTTTAGAGAAGAAAATTTTTTGCTCGCTACCTGGATTCGAACCCGGGACCTTTGAATGAGAGGTGAACACCTTCACGTCTAGGCCATGAGAGCCCCCTGTTTATACTTTTTATTAGGAAAATAATATAGATCTGTATAACATACATTTATATAAGCATGCAGAAGCACAATTTACGTGTTGTTGCCTCAACAAGTACAATTCACTTACCAAAGAGTATTGGTATGTGTGTGTGTGTGTGTGTGTGTGTGTGTGTGTGTGTGTGTGTGTGTGTGAGATTAACAAGTGGGTAGGTGTGGGTTTTTTAAAACCATGTCGCAGCATAATTTCTTTGTGGAGATAAGTAAAGTGTTATCATATCTTATCTTATCGCATTGTTATCTTATCATATCTACCTTATCGTATCTTATCTACAGATTTTTTGTCTGGGCGAGTGGCTCTGGTCACGGGGTCTACAAGTGGCATTGGTGAGGGAATTGCTCGAAGTTTAGCCAGTAGAGGAGCCAACGTGATCATCACTGGATTTGGAGATGAGCAAGCCATAACAAAATTGCTGGAATCCTTCAAGAGGTAAATATTTATATACCAAGAACTTTACAAGTGCATCAATTTTCTGGCAAAATATTCTTTAGTCATTATTATAATTTGGTTTGTATCAGATTGAAGGCAACTGAATCAAGAATATGAGAAAAACTGTTATGTTCATGAAGTAGGAGAGAAGAGTTGAGAGAGGATGAAAAAAACAAACAACTGTACCATATTTGCAGACACATCATTTTACTTTTATGCGAGTCACCTGGAGAAGCTGATTGAAAACCAACCGAGCAACTCGCCTTGCCTCAAGCTTTGGCCTGAGATTTATTTTTACTCTCATGTCTGGGGATATTGCTAGGGTGTCTAGTTAATTTATACTGTCAGCTCATGGTATAGAGGTTTTTTTTCATGCAGAATTTTTATTGAACTTTGAATTGACATGGTGTTTAGTATCCGATTCATAGTAAATTTGGCGTACATAATAAGTCTGAAGTGAAATGCGCTTTAGAAGAGCAAAACAAATTAATGTTTTTACTCCGCCACTCCTTTTTAACCTAAATTTCTGCCCTGCTTTATGAAATGTCTGCAACAGATGCAGTGATTTTCAAGGTTTTGGGGGTTTGGGGGCCAGATCCCTGTGTGTGCAGGGTCCTGTAGAAATCTGATGATTCTTAACACTTTGCAGTCACACAGCCAGCAGTAAGAAATACCCCATCTGGTCTCCCAGCCAGGAGAGTGACTACAATGGACTTCTCGGGCCTGGTGCAGAACTGCGCCAGGTGACCGGAACGGACAATTTTCACTGGCGCATTATTGCGCCAAGTGACTGCAAAGTGTTAACCGGATGCCGTCTTCAAAATGCAATGGTTTCATTTTAAATTGTAGATGAATAAAAGATTTTCTGCTTGAGGATGTGTTGTTAATATAATATTGTCTTTCTGCCATTCTGCTTGATCAGCAGTGAACTGTTTTTTCAGGAGCGAATCACACAGTTTCTAAAAGAGCTCCATGGGTTGCCAGTGAAAGCAAGGATTGACTGCAAATTGGCATTGACGTGTTGTAAAGCTCTGAGAACCAATTTTCCATCCTATATCAGAGACTTTCATGGTGGATGGTTGGCGGGTGCTGTGATGTGGTTTGCTCCTTCTTTCCTGTCAAACATCTGTCGTCCTTATCTGTCCTTCTTTTTTATATTTGTTACTGTCTTGTAACTCCTCTAATCTTCGGCACTATGACTTTATTGTGTTGGAAGTGTGTAAAATGCTTGATAAGACTAAGACCTGCTTGTCCCTTACAATCCACCAAAAAGTCTTAGGTCAAAGTAGCCTACTTCTTGTGCAAATCTGCTTTCAACCCCATGAACACATTGTAAGAAATACGATGAATTGGCTTTCACATTAAAATTCTCGAGCCCACCTGTGTGTAGTACGCATTGCCCAATGAGCTGAGATCTATCGTTTATTTAGAAATCTTTTTAAAAATCTAAAAGCTCATCTTTTTTTCAGAAATACCACTGTCCTGCCATCGGAAGTTGAGGTGATTCTCTTAACAACCTGTTAATTTTGATGTACAAGGAAGGTTAACTGATATGGTTGTGTGGGCACCTGTGCGTTTATGTGCACATGTGTGTGAGTGTGTGTGTGTGTGTGTGTGTGTGTGTGTGTGTGTGTGTGTGTGTGTGTGTGTGTGTGTGTGTGTGTGTGTGTGTGAATGTATAAATGTGTTGACATTATGTGTATTGACATGTGTGTGTAGATATGTGAATAATTTTATGAGCTCAAATGTCGCTTGAATGACTGATTTTACATCTGCTATTATTGATGTAAAGCACCTTGAGCCCAATTGGGGAGTGGGTGCTTTTATTATTATATGTGTGGCGTGCTGACAAAATGAGTTACTTCTCGCAATCCACAAAAGGAGATATTTGCAAAAAAATCAACCCCAATATCAAAATAGTAGTTCTTCTATAGATGCTATATTTTTTTATGTATCACATGCTTCTTGTTATTTCATATTTATAAATTGTAAAACTTCACTTATAAGCTTTATGTTTCTATTTCTATAAGGTTTGAATCTGAGAAGTAACTCATTTTGTCAGCACACTTCACATATTACTGTTGACCCAGCTTGTGTTGAGCTCACTTAAGTTGATCTTCGGTTAAGTTGATGTCTTTTTCGGATGCCAGCACTTCTTCTTTACAATTCCCAACGGTTAAGTTGAACTTCGGATGAGTTCACCTAATTTTCACTCCTTGTATGACATCAGCTCATCCGTGGTGGACTGTATTTTTATCTTTATTATGGATCTACTATTATTATTGTTGTTATTGTTTTTATTATTATTATTGTTACTAATACAATGTCATTTTTGTTGTTGTTACGATCATCATTACATGTATTGTTATCATCTGTGCTTCTTAGTTTTTATGTCAAATGATGTCAGAGGGTTATTTATTGACAGAGAAATTACAGACAGAAACATTGACAAACCTCCACCTCAACATTATATGGTGTAACTCTCAGGATCATCAAAATATACAAGAGTTCGGTATTCTTTCCTCTTCTCTCCACAGTGATTACAATGTTGAAGCAGTATTTATTGGGGGAGATCTGTGTAAACCTGAAGATGTCACAGCTTTGCATAAAGAAGCTGTAAAAGCTTTTCCTAGTGGAATTGACATTTTGGTGAACAATGCTGGTGAGGATAACTTTTTTTCTAACGCTGTGTAAAGTTTTTACATTCCCTGACCTAACTTTATTTCAACATTATTCATTAAAGCAAATTTGCTTTCAAAATGAGTGTCATGTTTCTGCTTTTACTCCCAAATGAAACTTAATCTGCTTAGCAAAGCTATTTAACACAAATCTTGACTGTGGGAAATACAGACTTGTTCTTCTAGTTCTAGTATGAAAAGAAAACATACTAAATTTATACAGGAATAAACCCCAGTAACAAACATTATTGTTTTTATTCTTTTGTGTGTGTACATTCGAGCAATATGTAAATTTTTAAATAGAGGCTTTTATTCTCTGTTGATTGTGTATGTGTTTGACATACCAGAAATTTGTTATTATGATGCTCATTGAGCGTCTTGTCAAGATGAAAAAATGGATACAATTTATTATTAATTTATCATTATTCAGAGTTTCTGTTAGGGGGTGGTTGGCAGGTGCTCAGGTGTTGTCTGCTCCATCTTTCCTGTCAAACATATATTGTCCTTATCTCTCCTCCTTCTTTCCTGTCAAACATATATTGTCCTTATCTCTCCTCCTTCTTTCTTATGTTTTGTTACTCTCTTGTAACATCTCTAATCTCCGGCACTTATATGACCTTATTCTGTTGCAAGTACCGTAAAACACTTACCATTGACCAAAGTTGGGTCGATAGCGCGGTAAAACACCTACTCAATCAATCAATCAATCAAAAAACACTTACCATAACTAAGGCAAAAAAGAGTTTTTCTTACTTACTTGTTTGTTTTCTAATCTGTCAAAGGTATCCAGCATGTCTCTCCTATTGAAGAGTTTCCGCTGGATGTGTGGAACAAGATGATGGCTCTCATGGTCACGGCCCCCTTCCAGCTGACACAACTGTGCATGGACAGTATGAAGAAAAAAGGTAGGAGTTCTGGGTAGAAAAGAAAATGCTCAAGACTGTTTTTTTTTGGTAAACTTCACTGATTTCTGGCGAAAGATCTATCTTTGCTATGTACACTTGTGTGTTCGCTGTCTTTCCTGTAGCTGGCTTCTGTATTGTCTTTCCTTCCCTGCCTTAGAGTGAATCATGAATGGTGTGTCTGTTGTAGAACAGTTACTCCCTTAACCCTATCCGTACATCCTGGGGTCATTTTGTACCCCCGGGGTTGTATTCTTCATATTTTAGAATACTTCTAGTACAAAGATCTCTTTGAAACTTTCTGTATTTCTCAAAAAATCATTTTGACAGACTGCTATGCGAAGTGCACGGATCGGATTTACTAGTAAATTTCCGCTTTGAAAAGTGGTGGCACAGAGCTCCCCATATCGTATGGATACAATAGTAAAACACGATGTACGGATAGGGTTAAGAGTAGTCTGCAGGAGACCTTAGTTCAATTCCAGAGTGGGGAGTATTTTTATAGAGTATTTCTGGTGGGATTTTGTATCCCTCTCGGCCTGAATTAGCTATTATTTCCTTAATTGTTGTTTTAATCCATACCAGTTTTTTTCATTTCCTTCCGGACTGAACTGATCGTACCAGTGTCTGTGGTGTAGCAGTTAGGTTTTTCCCTGTTGCATGCAGGAGATGCGATTTCAATTTCAGAGTGGAGAGACATTTTTATCAAGTATCTGGGTCTTTCTGCTGGGCTGTTGTATCCCTCACAGGCCGCTGGGTTGGCTAAATTGTATTAATTGGGGGCATAGAAAGTCCTATGTGAAAAAAAGTATTCAAACTGACAATAAATAATTGTGCCCTGTTGTATATATATTATAAATCATCTGGAGTTGTATGGAAGTGGGAGCTGTAGAAATTATCTGCATTATTATTGTTATTGTTATTATTATTATTATTATTATTATTATTATTATTATTATTATTATTATTATTATTACTATTATTACTATTATTATTATCATCATTATTATCATCATCATCATTATTATTATTATTATTATTATTATTATTATTATTATTATTATTATTAATATTATTATTTATTATTGTTATTGTTATTATTATTATTATTATTATTATTATTATATTATTATTATTATTATTATCTTTATTATTATTAGAGGCTTTTGAAGACATTTAAGATGTCCATTTTAAGAAGAAGAGTCAGGAGAAAAAAACAGAATTCTTTTCCTGTATACATGCACCATCAGGGAATATAAAATGAGGAGCAATACAGTGCAAAAATTTCTAGATTTGTGCCACACCAGTGCCTACAACGATACATAAATTGGTAATCATAGTGGGTGGGTGGTGGGTGTTCTGATGTTGTTTTGCTCCTTTTTTACTGTTAAACACTTTTTATCTTTTCTTTCCTTCTTTTCTTTGTAATGGATGGTCGATGGGTGCTCTGGTGTGGTGTGCTCCTTCTCTCCTATCAAAGATCTTTCATCCTTATCCCCCTCTTTCTCTTTTATTTTGTTACACTCTTGTAACACCTCCAATCTTCAGCACTCATACAACCTTATTGTGTTGTAAGTGCCGTAGAATTTTAACTAAAACTAAAACTTTTCTTTGTATGTTACTCTCTAGTAGCACTACTCTGATACATGTATAATCTTTGGCACTTATGCCATAAAATTTCTGAAACTGAAAAATCGACCATCATTGGTATCTGTGTACTTTTTGTCTGCAAAATACAATGAACAATGAACATTTCAAGGTGCTGCAATATTTTTCTGCTCTTCGGGACAAAACCCAACACAGTCATGTTTAGTTTTATCATGTTTCTGTCCAGGCTGGGGTCGGATTATCAACACATCGTCCGTTCGTGGACACATTGCTTCCCCAAACAAGACAGGATATACTGCTGCTAAACATGGATTGTTAGGACTGACCAAAGTAAGTCTGGAAGTGTTACGAAGGGATAGTGTCCCTTGATTTGTTTGCTAAATTTAAATATATTATGCCTGCTTTTTGTCTCAGCGTAATAAACACAAATATTTATGCTGCCAATGCAACTTACACTGAATGCTTCCTGGGAAACAGAAAATGTTTCTCAGTGTTCCAGAGTCTGTTTTGGGTAATAATAGTTGTATAGCACTTAGATCATGCCATAAAACGTGGAAAAAACTACATAAATAAACGCTGTTTTATTGTCATTATTATGAAAATAATTTATAATTACATGATAATAATTGCTGCATTAATGTAGTGCATATTCATACTCTACAGCATGGGCCATCTACTTTACATCTATTACCAGTCTGCCTCAATTCTGTAAACTCCCTCTTTATTGGCCAGACAAAAACATTTTGAAAAGATCTTCACTTCATCAAATGGAGAAGTAGATTGGATATGTGGAGGGGGATGCGTTGTGCTTTGATTTGGTGCTCATTGGCCCTCTCATTTTAAATAATCATGATCTGAAGGAAAAGTGCCAAAGGCATGCAACAGTAATCTGTTGGAATGGGCAGGTTGTTTTGATAGGTTATAGTTTATTTAGCAAATACTGATTGTTTAATTTGGGTGCTCCATTAAAAGAGAAAATCTGTCCTGAATTTCGGAGTTGAAAGTTTACTCTTCTATCTGCTCATTAAGTAGTGAGATGTCTGTGGAAAAGTCACGTTTACTTTTTTTTTGTCTTCAGGCAGTAGCAGTTGAAGTCGCTGGAAGTGGTGTCACTTGCAATGCTCTATGTCCTGGATGTGTAGAGACACCTTGTGAGTATGACGTTATTGGTATTCTCTGTTGTTTTTTTTATTTACAGTGATATATGGGATTCTTCCAACATGGTGCGTTTAAAAAAAAAAAGGAATCTACAGCTTCTCCTCTTTGACAGTGACTTCATATCACTGTCATTGATCTAGAGACGTATTTCAGAGGAATAATGCCTCACAAGCCTCACTTGCCAAATTTTATTAATGGTAGCCTTTTCAGTTGGATGATGAGACGACTTTCTCTCTTGATGTGTGGGTGGTTGGTGGGTGCTCTGGTGTGGTTTGCTCCTATGAAACATCTATGGTCCTTATCCCTCCTCCTTTTTTTATGTGTTTGTTTCTTTCTTGTAACACTTCTAATCTTCGGCACACTTACTAGACTTAATGGTTTGGTATGTGCCATAAAACGCTTACAAAAGCAAGACAAAAAAAATCCCTTGTTATCTTTACAATACAAGTCATCGGATCGTTTCTCGTGGGCCCCAGACAGTTTCTTACTAATTACTTGCTTGAGTTTTATTGTCTTACTTTCACTTTGTGTGTTGCCTTTATTTTTACCTGGATGTCTTTAGAAATACTTTTTGCAGTAGCTAAGTTCTCCAAGTGGAAATATTTCTATTTGTTCCAGTATTTGTCAAGCAAGCTGAGGACAGAGCCAAAGACCAGGGGATAACTTATGAGGAGGGAAGGGTAAGATTTACTTATATACAAATTGTCAGCATTTTCTACATCACGCATGGGCAAACTATGGTCAATGGGCCAGACCTAGCCTGTTAATAATTTCAGTTTAGCTGACAAGTCAACCCTCGAGTCATTAATGCATGTGGCGAGCATTGAGTTGAAAGTAATTAAAACACAACTACCAGACTTGAAAATTAAAACGTTTAGTTCCTGGCCAAGCTGGAAGCAAATTTATCTCATGAAATACCCTTGAGTGACATATTAAGCTTTAATGTCAGTTTTAGTCTCTCAATTTTGAAAGCTTAGATTATCAAACGGATCTCACCCAATTTTCTCCTGCTTTGGTCTACGAAATATTAAGAACCGCTTAATCTGGCTCCTGACTTGGAACACACTTGCACCTGCCTATTCTACATGACTCGCTAATCTTTATTGTTGTACACATACACACACATACACATACAAATACATCTTGTGAGTATGACATTATTATACACACACATACACAAACACATACACATACACATACACATACACATACTGTAGAACATGACTATAGCGGCTCCCGCTATAGCAGGACCGTCCCTACTGCGCGACCTTACAGGAATCCCCCTTTTTTGGTCTAGATAAACTCATTTAGGCCTACCTGTGCTCGGGTTTAGCGGGTCAAGGAAAAGCCCAAACTTGGATACAGCGGGAAAGATTGAGCGAGCTCTAGCCTGGGGGAAGTGGGTTGGTTGGGGGGGGGCTCCAAACAGGTAGTCAGCGTTGCAGTGTTGTGATTGGCCAGTCCAGTGATGAGTGAGGTGAGGCAGGCAGCAGAAAGAGATGGTGTGCAGAGACACGTTATGTGAGGCACTCCAAAAGTGATGTGCCATAGCCTTAGGCCAAGGCGAGGCGAAAAAGACAGTAAAAGAAGAGGAAAGCGTGTAGTGTGTGATTTTTCTGGCAATTCTCTTTTGCATTCCTAGAGCGGGAACTCGCCTACAGCGGGATTTTTCTTCTGGAACTGTACACATACACACTTATACTCACACACACACACACACCCACACACCTACACACACACACACACACACACACACACACACACACACACACACACACACACACACACACACACACACACACACAAACACATACACAGACATATAACTGTTGTGCAAAGATTGGGGCACTAAATGGAATAAACTTGGGCCCAGATCTGTTCTAAGGAAGTTTTGTTGTGAATACATGTGTGTTGGCTTTCTCGTTTTTGAATAAAAGCATTTTATATAAAAATGTGGAAATGAACCATCGCATTTTGATGATCATGTAGGCTACTCATTCACAGAGGATTTTTGTTACAGAACATATGTCAACTGGTTTGTGTAGACTCCGCTATATGTCATTTTGAAAAGTGACGTTTGATGAGTCTTACTTATACTGAGCAATTGATATGCCATGACTGCTCTCATAAGAGGCAATACAACTCCTGTATAAGTTACTTATGTAATGTTCCCGATTGTTCACAATTCTTTAATCTGCGAGTTGTAAGGAAGTGGCCATAGCTCTATTATTAGTGTCTCTACAAACTGCAGTGCAAACCATTGTGGTTTAAGTCCACAGTAGGACATTCCTTTTTTTTTGGGGGGGGGGGGATCAATGATCCATATCTACTAGAGTGGATCTCAGTCTTTTCTAAGATGGATGTAGCATTCAGAAGTCCTTCTTATTACATGACTGTACATGTAGTGAAATTCGGTTATAACTTTGAAGTTGTCTGGCCTGACTTCAAAGTTCGTTGAATCGAAGTGTTTCTTTTTTTTTTAGAAAGGTGGAACTAGCGTGAGCAGTTTTATAAATAGGAAACAATAGGCTTAGGAACATCTGTTCTGAACAAGTCACTGTGTAAATATAAAGGGGCAGCTGCCGATTCCATCTAATGCATCATATATGTGTCAAATGGCATTGTTTGAAGAAGTTAGATTGTAGTGTACGTAGGACCCTTGCTGACAAGGCCAAGCATCGTATAGCAATATGGGGTTCCAGAGACCCATGTCTTACCATGAGTAGGCTGACATGTATCATGATCAGACTGCTGTCATATCAATTTCTAAACATGCCTTTTATTACAGGCCCAAATGTTAGCAGTCCAACCATCAAAGCAACCTGTTCTGGTAAATGATGTGAGTATTGTACTCAGTATTTGTATGTTTCCCTTTAATATTGTTTCTTGTCTATTCTTGTATTAATTCAAACATCTGTTCAGAGCTTTTCAGGAATCTAAGATTATTCTTGGCTAGAATCATCTCATTTGTTTTATTTGAAGAACATATTGATTTTTTAAAAACAGTAAAGTATTTTTAAAACTAAGTCAGTAGAGAAGTAAAAGGGCGGGTTTCCTCCAAATTGATGCAGAGGCAGTGATGGAAAAAAAGATTTTGGTATTTCAGCAAAAAAGCAAACTCCCTGACTGCTTTTTTAAAACAAGAAAAAACTTCTTTTTCTTCTCCTGTATTCTGTCATACAGATTTCATGGGACTGAATGTTTAAAAAAGGCAAATCTCTTGAAACAAAAACTACACAAAGCATTGTATTTCATGCATTGAAAACTTTATGGTTTTTAAATTAAAAAATATTGTAGCATGCAGCTTTGTGTTACAAAATTTGCCTCTTTATGTGATTGTCCTACAACGTGAGAGTATGAAAAAGTTTTTTTTTTCTTCTCCACAGCTGGGAGAAGCTGTGGTCTTTATGTGTTCGAGTGCTGGCAATCAGATGACTGGGCAGTCTTTGATCATAGATGGTGGCTGGGTGGCGACCTAGATGTTGGATGGTGAACTAGACCAAAAATTTTGAAAGAAACAGCATCATGTTATTTACCTAGACTCAAAATCCTGAAAGAAACAGCATCATGTTATTTACCTAGACTCAAAATCCTGAAAGAAACTGCATCACTGTTCTTTATTTGAATCTACCATAGGCATCCCAAACTCTTTTCAAAACTTGAAAAACCGCTGATACTTTATAAAGATATGATTGGATCAGAAACAATTTTGAACGAAAGTCAACTGAGGCATACGGATTATGTAAATGGTGTACTGAAAGATTTTGTGGACACATTTTTTCCAAATCAACATTTCCATGGATTGAACCTCGCAAACCTTTATAATGGAAACAAGACGGTGTCTGGACTGTTTGTTCTTGAGGGACAAGAAGGTGGAATTAGTGATTTAGAAAATGCAATTAGCGATTTTGAAGATGTTATATGGTGCCCATATGACCTAATGCAGTTGCGAGCGCTGTAAAACCTTACTAAAGCTCAAATTAAAGAAGATGGTATTATTGATTTTGAATGAGTGATTTTGAAGAAAAAGTCATCAGCGGAAAAGCACGGCGGGACTGGGACCCCCCAGTCTGTTTAATCCCCTTTGACCCCTTGATTTACACCTGTAGGGTTTATAGAATAGATCAGACGTACAGCCAGACTGTTCTGATTGTTTGTGTTTTAAGGCATAACATGGGTGGTTAGCGTCGAGTGCCCTGGTGTGGTTTTCTCCTTCTTTCCTATCAAACATCTGTCGTCCTTATCTCTCCTATACAGTGAAGTCCTGAAACAATGAGAAGTCTGCTATAAAGACACTATTCTAAAACCCTGTTTTTTTCCCTTCTTTATCTTTGTAAATAAAATACTGCTATTGTGCAATCAGAATGTCATGTGAGTCGGTTATAGCGGAATAATGCTGCGGCTGTGCACAGCACCCAGACCAATTAAACATATAAAACCTCGCCAGTTGAGAAAGTTGTTGGTGAGATAGCGAAACAAAGAATGGGAGAGCCCACGCGAACCAACAATGAAGGCCGGAGCGAATGAGAGGGCAGGGTGTGGCATGCGCAGACAAGCAGAACGCATCGCGTGATAGGCCAGCCCAGTCTAGATTATCTAGGCATACCGTGCCTCTCACTTCTCTGGTGCGGGATGGAGAGGTCACAATGCTGTGATAGATGGAGTGAATGTATGACGTGCGCAAGCAGATGCAACGCACCACAGGGTGTGGTGAGGTGGGGGACAACACAGCGGGCAAGTTAGCTTAGAGCCAGAGCCCATTCTTTCTGATCGCCAAAGCCGATTTGTCAATATTGCTAGTGCTAGAGAAAGAAACCTGATTCGATTTTTGATCTAGTAAGACCTACAGATCATGTTTGAACAAAATCATCATCAGGGGAAATACAAAAAGGAATAAACAGAACACCAAACTCATAGATTAGGTCTACTTACCTATTTCCCTTGAATTTATGACTGGATCCCTAATAATGAGAATCCTGCAAAAACGGACATTTCCCACCGGTCCCCTCCCTCTCGTTATAACAGGATTCCACTGTATTTTGTGTGTGTGTGTGTGTTTGCTACTCTCTTGTAACCCCTCAAATCTTCCACACTTATATGACCTAATTGTGTTGAAAGTGCTGTAAAACTGTTATTCAAACTAAAGCAAAGGCAGAATGTAGAGCGTCTGAATAATAAAGCAATATCTTGATCCTGAGCAGTGATGAATAGTTTTTAAAATGAAAGAGTGGTTGTTGCACATATATTGCATGTTGTTTAAATGTCCACAACTTTCATGGAAATTATTTTGGTATGATGATCTTTAGGAGAATTAAATCTACTTGGATGTATACTTGTGCTAAAAAATGTTTGATTTGTCTGTATTACTCTTTGCAAAATGTACACATTTGTTCGACTTTCACCAAGTTTGGTACAGTTGGTAAAAATTTTTCGAAATGTGCATTATGGTGTGTCAGATTTTGTTTAGATCTGATCTTGTTTTGATGGAAAAGAAAACAATATTTTGAAATTAGTATGGGGGAAAGTGTTTTAGCAGTGTAAACAAATTAAAAAAATAAAAAGTAACTTTCAGAGGGAGAGTTAGTATTTGTACACACTCAAGCTGCTTGTGTTTTTATGAATTGTTAGATCCGTTGTTTGTGGTGTAGTGGTTAGGCTCTGTACCATTTATCCCTCGGGCAGTGCTCTGACTGAACTGTCTTTAGGCCATTCCCAAAGGGGGGACATTAATCTGTTCTTATGCACAGTAGAATTGTAATTGTAAATGAGCTGATTCATCAATGTCATGCTCGTAACTGCCTGAACTGCTACAGGGAACTGCTGCTTTTATTTTCTCATCCTTACTATCGTCATTTTCTCCTCTACTTCTTTTGTAGGTTTGTTACACTCTTGTGACCCACTATTTCTGGGGTTCCTTAATAGTCGAAGCAGACTTTGTGCTGTTGAAGCTAGAGAGGTGAGCAGAGTAAGTCTGATTCCCTGTATTGTAAAGACTTCTCTGTTGACATCCACCCCTTGGCGCTCATATAACCTTATGCAGTCGTGAGTGCTGTAAAACCTCTACTAAAACAATCTGTACCATTGCTCACAGAAGACCTGAGTTCAATTCTCTTTTTGGGAAAATTTTTATTGGGTATTTTGGTCTTTCTCTTAGAGCGTTGTATCACTGTCAGTTTTTTTAGCCAACACGAGCGAGTGAAATTGAAGGGGAAATAAATCTTGTAATGCTATGTAACACAATTAATAAAAACATGGTTGCTTCCCTTTGACGTTTTGCTCTCTCTCTCTCTCTCTCTCTCTCTCTCTCTCTCTCTCTCTCTCTCTCTCTCTATATATATATATATATATATATATATATATATATATATGATTATCAGAATCCGTTCGATGAGGTTTTGTGAAAATTCATCAACTTCACCAGAGCTGCATAGCATACCGTTAAGTCACTTTACGTGCAATTTGGATACCATGTGCTAAATGTTATTTTGTGATATATTATAAATATAATCCACCCCCACCCCTGGCCTCCCCTCTCTTTCTACACTTACTGGTTCCTTACTGCTGTCTTTCAGTGACATCCCTGGTCTTGGGGGAGACGAGATTGAACACCTATCCTTCTCGGACAAGGGCGAAAAAATCTCGGAGGTCTCATATGTGCGAGTTATGCATGTTAATTGTTAAAGATCCCTTGGTGGTCCTAAAATCGTATAAGAGTAGGCTTCGGCCGCCGCTCGTCAAAATTCAAAATTAATTTCTACCAAAACTGACTATACTCTAATCAGTGAAAGCAATCTTTATACATTATATTATTATATCGAGTAACTTCGAAGTCGGAATATGGCTGTCTGAAAGCAAGGGTTCACACTAAGTAAGAAAAATGGTCCCCCCCTCTTTAAAAAAAAAAAAAAAAAATCGGTTTCACGGCAGGCTGAAGAGCCAACAGTCGACTACCCCTGAGATCTCAACAGTGGAACGTAAAGAATTTAAAGAAGATTGCATTACACTGTCTCCGTCGTTTTATGCAAGAAAAATTCTGATATTATGCGAACTGAGCCTTAAAAATGTGAAATTATGCGATTCTGTTAATTTTAACTAAGAATGATAAAGGAAAATACATTTTTTTTTGTAATCAGAAATTATGAAAAAAATGATCAAATTTTGCTAAAATTTTGCGGGGTGCTTAAAACCACGGGGACAGATAACATCAAAGAGGGAAGAAAGGGAGAGGAAGAAGGGAGGAAGGAGGCGAAGCGCGAGGACTATTTATTTGTGTGTGTGTGTGTGTGTGTGTGTGTGTGTGTGTGTGTGTGTGTGTGTGTGAGAGAGAGAGAGAGAGAGAGAGAGAGAGAGAGAGAGGGGGGGGGGGTTGCAATCGCCCACTGACCGCAATAGTGACAATACGTGTATACTAATTCAAAAATATGTACTAATATACGTATTTTTGGTAAGTGTTTTACGACGCACGCGACTGCATAAGGTCATTTAAGCACGCGGGACACATTAAGCATAATTTTGCGTTTGATAGGACGTATTTTCGAATTTTGCTCGGGTGGTGGCCGAAGCCTACTCTTAGCAACTTTGGGACCACCAAGGGATCTATAAAGCACAACTAGTACAATACATCGGACCTTCGAGCTGGCAAGGTGTTAGATCTTACCTAATTTAAGAACAGGGGTGTGCTGAATTTTCCTCCTGTTATTTATATAGAACTGGTGCCGTTTAATACAAGATACAAGAACATAATAATATCGCGGGTCTGTCGGACTAGTTGAGGACAGGTCGGCCGGGAATCCCAAAGGGGTCAACAAGGGGTACCGGTATCTGACATCTACGCTATCTTAGCACTAAGAAAGCCTTTAGAAATGATCATAGATAATTATTGTTACGGTTTCTGACTTTTTTTTTGTTAGTGTGTTACGGCACTGGCAACTGCATAAGGTCATATGAGCACGTGGGACACATTAAACTTTTTCAGTTGGTAGAACATTTTGAATTTTGCCTTGGTGGCGGTCGAAGCCTACTCTTATAATCCATTTCTGACCTTCAAGGGATCTTTAGCGTGCGCAACTTGAATTCGAGAACTCCCGAGATTTTTCACTTTTGTCCGAGAAGGCTTGGTGCAGATTTTTCCTACCCCATAAGATCAGGGTTATGGCTGGAAGACAGAGGTAAGAAGGAGCCAAGGAGTAGTAGTAGAAAGGCTGCAGAAAGAGTCAGGAGCCCAGAGGAGGGAGCATGGGAGGTGAGGGCGTGGGGGCAGAAAGAGGAGACGAAAGCAGACGACGGAACACTGTTAGAGAGCAAGAAAAGATGTGAAAGGAGAACATTTTAGAAATTTAAAAAAATTCCGTCACTCTCCGGATTCGAACCCGGAACCTATTGAATGAGAAGCGAACACTATAACCTCTAGGACACGAGAGCCCCCGATTTCTGACCTAGACTATCACTAATCTGATTACTTTCAGCACAGAGTGCAACGCCCTCTGGTGGTCTGATGCTGCTGTCACGACAAAGCCCATGAGTAGGAGGGGAAGGGGAGGGTACAGTGCCGTCTAGATTAACTCATTGAACGCGCACTTTCTAAAAACTCGACTGTCAGGAAACTCGAAAATCCTTATAGACACACTTTTGGGTAATATTAAAAAACAAACAACTTTTTTATTCATGCATATTGCTTCTAGGGTTTTTTTCTTTTTGGAAGTTAAAAAGATAGACAACTGCCTACATTAATTATAACAGGGATAGGTCGAATGCAGAAGACACGAAGACACGAAATCATGCATCCATCGAACTCTGCCTGCTGTCCCGTTTTTTCACCCACTTCTTTATCTTTGTAAGATATCCATCGAGCTACAGATCCGGTCCTTACTAAATCGAACCATCCGTGTTATACTGTATTATACTTTTGAATAGTGCAATTTGTGTTCTTGGTGTGTGTATGATGGTTAAAATGTGACATAACATTGTCCTTGGTCCGCTGATTGGACATGTCGCTACCCTAGAATTACAAAGTTCTATCTGCTCAGTGCCTAGTTTTGATAAATTTGACGTTAAAAAAAATCTAGGTTCAAATTATTTCAAGCTTTTCCAATGCAATTATTAGACTTTGAATACCCTAATAACAACTCCGAATTATCTCACGATTTTGATAGAGCAGATAGAACATTAAAATTTAGTTTCTCACCCCATGGTCTTGTAACTCGAAATGGACAAAAATGTCAGAAAGAACTTTGTAATTATTTTTTAGGGTAGCGATATAATATGTGTGTCCGCTATGTCTTCAAAGACTTAATATTGTTTAAAGACGTAGCAGACAAATGATATTATGTCCAATCAGTTGAAGACCGGAGGTACCACTGTTGCGGTGCATACTTTCTAACCATCATCCACAATTCAGAAAGACGAATTTGCATTATATTTCGCATAGTATACAAGTTGTTGCTTGCCTTTTAAATGTTAAAATAAAGGACAAAGAACATTATGAATTGACAATAAATCTGTACAAATAGATAAGTTGTTCTTTTTAAAACAGTGCGTCCTCAAGCATTGTCGAACAACTATAGAATGTGTGTCTCAAAGAGTTAGTCGTTTGAGGGCACCACTGGTAGGTCCTACTTCTTTGCTTTCCCTCTGTTGCTTCTGTCTGTCTGTCTTACTTTTCCCCAGCACTAAATGACCATTATTGAGTTGATGTGCTTCTCTTTACTGAACGTAAAACAAACAAAGAGTTAATTGGTCGCTTTTAAGTACAAAGGGGCTACCCCGAAAAATGCTGTTTTGAGAAAAATCGAAGGTAAAGTTTTTGCCCCTTGTTGTTCAGTTTCTTAAAAAGACAAGGAGATATTTGTCTATAACCAAACAAATAATATGTATAAACACCTATGAAACGAAACTTCTACTATAGGTATGGCAATGCCCACTTTTGTTGTAGGCCAAGATTTCTGGAAACCCCCGAAATCCACTTCTTTACTTTCACTCTGTTGTTTCTGTTTGTATTTCTTTTCTCCAGCACTAAATGACCGTTATTATGTAGATGTGAGTCTCTTTACTCAAACAAAACAAAACAAAACAGTCTAACGAGTACTGGTAGGGTGCATCCATTCTCTATGTGGGTGGTTTAGTAGAGGGAGGGGAGCGGAGGACACAACTACCTGGATATCCCTATACTTCTTTTCTCTTTTTCTGTTATTGTTTTTTAGATGTTTATGTTGCTTTTAGTTAACTGTTCTAAATAGGTGGGTGTTGGTTGGTGCTCTGGTGTGTGT
>NW_004797337.1:541717-544554 GCF_000002075.1 Aplysia californica | reverse complement strand
ATGTGTACCAATGAGTGCATTTATGTACGTGCACGTGTGTGTTTGTATAATTATAATATATGTCATGGTGTGAGTGTGTTCAGGTGCATATGTGTATATGCGTGGCCATGCGCGCGCGTGTGTGTGTGTGTGTGTGTGTGTGTGTGTGTGTGTGTGTGTGTGTATGTGTGTGTAGAAGGAAGTTCGTCATCTTATCTTTCGATGGACAGATTCGAATAATCTCAGTCATGTTAGGACACAGACTTTAGTAATTACTCGTACTCGTACTATAGTATGTATTCTTCTCCAGGTTTCTCAAACTCACAAATAAACCTTCAAGATGTCAGGTGAGCAAGGCAGCAAGGGAAAAGAACCACCTCAAGACCAGTCCCAGTTACAGACTAAAGTCGTCGCTCTTGCAGACAGGTGAGAGTGGGTGGTTGGCGGGTGCTCTGAATGTTGGGTGGTCGGCGGGTGCTCTGAATGTGGCGTAGTAGCGTGCTTGAGACGAGAAGCTCAGATAAGCTCGTCTGGGGCGTGCTCCTTCTTTCCTGATAAAACGTAGTAATTATATTTATCGTCTTTATCGTCCGTTCTTTTTTTCTTTTCTTTTGTTGTTGTTGCTGTTGTTGTTGTTGTTGTTGTTGTTACTCTTATGTAACACCTCGGATCTAATCGTCGGCACGTTTTTGACCCTATTGGGTTGCAAGTGCCGTAGAAAATATACAAAAACAGATAGGTAAGATGTTTAGAGCAAAATAAAGAGTGATAAGAATTGTTTCTTGATATAATACAATATATTTTAAACCACAAAAGTTCTGTATAATCGAGGGTATTACTACATCATTCGTGGTCGAGGTGGGATTTGTGAGCGCGGTTCTACACCGAAAGTGAAACGATACCGCTTTATACTCACATATTGTTTCATAGGTATAAACACAATTACATGTATCATCTGCCCATAGGGCTAATGTTTGGGCATATAGAGTTAGATCTATTGGTATCATCTTAAAGCTTGCTTACTTGTCTTGCTTTAGGTGAAACAAAATTCTCATTCGTCTTAAAAAGAAGTCGAGATATTTGTGATTGAAGGAGATGGGGCTGCCTAGATGGTATCAGGGCTCATCTCGTGTCAGAGAGGAAATGAGCAAGATAATGGCTTCCAAAGTTTGATGACTTGCAAAGCTTGAGAGTTCATGGGAACTGATAATTTACAGCTTTGCTGCCTCTCATTAATGTTTTTTGTTTTGTTGGTTGTTGTTGTTGTTTTTTTTTAATCCATAAAGACATGTGTTTTTAAATGGACAATAAAGATGTTGGACCAAGAAAAAAAAAAAGAAAAGAAATTGAATAACATTGTTTGAAAGATAGGAAAATACTGATTTCCTCAATTTCCTTTTTTTGACAAGCGCCAAATCCCACCAAGCGTTGCGACAGTAGTAAATTGTCAATGTTTTACACATGTATTGACACAATAAAATCAATGTGGAGGTGGGCTGCTTTAAATCTGACTGCAAGGGCCAATCCCAGGCAAAGTGGGACACATTATCATCCCAGCAAACAGACGGAGATACTCGAAACGACGGGGAAACACGTCCATGGGAGGTTGGCGTGTGTTTTGATGTGGTTTGCTCCTTCTTTTATATCGTCTTTTGTCCTTACTTCTCCTCCTACTTTTTAACCAAACCATTTCTCGACCTGGGAATCGAACTCATACCCTGTACAAGCCACGGCAAGAGCCTAACTATTACACTACAGACGCCGATCTGGGAAACTGTGCCTTACCTCATGTTTAGAAAACGATGATGGCGGGGCATAGAAATGTCTCTGTCATTGTAAACGACAACATCGCTACCTTTGAATTACAAAGTTCTAGGCCTGTCAGATATTTTTGACCGTTTTGAGTGACAAAGATCATGATAGAGGTCAGAAACCAAATGTTCTATAATCTATTCTATCAAAATCGTAACATTATTCCTGGTCGTTTTCAAGATATTAAAAAAACAACAACTGCATGCGAAAACGCTTGACTTGTTATGAATTTCAAATTCTTTTCGTCAACTTTCTCAAAACTAGGTAGCCTACTTCATGTATGAGCAGAAAGAGAACTTTGCAATTTTAAAGGTAGCAAAATTTCTCCATGTGAAATGAATAAAGATTGTCATTGTCATTGTCAGAGGTCAAGTGCTATGCAGGCCGTTTTTTAAAGGGGAAAGGACGGGGTGGCTGGTGGGGGGATGGGGATGGGGGGAGAGGGAGGGTCTTGTTTCTTTTCGCATCTTTTGGTAAAAGTTGACTTGAGCCCCCCTGTTGGACCTTATTTTCTCTACTATGTACATCCTGGTTCTTCACTCTTTTTGCTGCCACTTAAGTGGGTCACCATGGTGTCATGGCTGAAAGACGCTCTAACTAAGAAGAAGGGGGTGAGTGGTGGGGCTCAAGACTTTGAAGGCCTTTATTGGCATTGACTGGTCTTTCTTCAATTAAACTTTATAGGATGATTATCGTTAAAATATTAAACCTGTTGACATAAAAAAACAGCCGCAAGGAAAACCCCCCAAAACAAAACAAATACAAAAGGCAAATGTTAAAATAGGATAATTATGTAAAAGCTTTATCAAAAGTCTCGATGACTACATGTATCTCATATCTCTGCCCCGCTCCCTCTTCACCTTTCACCCACTCCCCAACTCTTCCTGCTTAACAATGTTATCCAACCCTCACACCACACCCCATCTCCACCCCCCACCCCCATACCCTTACCGCCTTACCCCACACACACCACTTCCACACTCCTTCACCCTCCTTTTCCATACCCCCTAACCTACCCCTACACTCCCAAACCTCACCCCTTTCCC
>NW_004797337.1:539874-541213 GCF_000002075.1 Aplysia californica | reverse complement strand
ATATATATATATATATAACGTTATGTTCTGATCAGCTTTGGTATAAAAATAGTTAAAGATGTAGCTTTCGTTTTAATTTCAGAAAGAGTTTTACCGAACATATTGCACAACACAAAAAAATAGGTGATGTAAGTGCACAAATACACACACACAAACACACACACACAGACAGACAGACACACACACACATACACACAAACGCACACACATGCACACACACAGGTACACTCGCGCAGTCGCACCAACAAAAGTGACATGAATATTCATGAACAAGCTGAAGTTCTCTCACGTTGCTCCAGGAACTCACTGGAGTTCATTTATCATCGATATGCTAATGAGGAAGTCCACTACTCATGTGGAGAAAAGCTACGGACTTCTTGAAATGGGAGTGGTACTAAAAGCTGACCAGTTGCCATCGCCTCGCCAATTGAACACGCATCTGCCCTTCAGGTAAAAATGTTGGGTTTTAAAAAAAATCAACTCGCTACTTTAGAATTATAAAGATCTGTGTGACATTTTTGGACGTTTTGAGTCACTAAGACTATGAGGTCAGAACCCAAATTTTAATGTTCTTTTGACTGTGTCAAAATAATAAGATTAGATCTATTCGGAGTTGTAGTCAAGATATTCAACGAATTGCATTCGAAAAAGCTCAACATGTGAAACTCTACATTTTTTACGTCAAATTTCCCAAAACTGGGCTTTAAGCAGACAGATCTTTGTTATTCTAGGGTAACAAACTACTGATTTTTAAAATCGGCATTGAACTGTTGATCTCTCTCCTCCTTTTTTGTATCTGTAACTCTCTAATAACACCCCTAAGCTTCGGGACTTAGGCCCTACATGACCTTATAAGGTTGCAAGTACCGTAAAACTCTGACAAAAACTGGACTGAACTATATTTGAACTCAAGTACATCTGCGCGTGTGTCATCAAAGTAGGCCTACCTTTTCTATGTTATTTTTTGCGATCAGGGTTAAATTTCGAAATTCTGAGTGAACGTGATCAAGTCATTGTGTGAGTGAACACAGATGCTTGTGATTGTGAGTGTGTGTGTGTGTGTGTGTGTATGTGTGTGTGTGTGTGTGTGTGTGTGTGTGTGTGTGTGTGTGTGTGTGTATAAGTAAGAGTTTTATGGCACTTACAACACAACTAACTAATACAAGTTCCTAAGATTAGAGGTGTTACAATAGCGTAACGTACAAAGAGAAGAAAGAGGAAAGATAATGACAAAAATATTTTTGATAGTACGCCTATTGATAGGAAAGAATTTAAGAAGCTAACCGCACCAGAGCATCCATCAATCACCCACGTATGTGTATGTGTGTGTGTTTGGGGG
>NW_004797337.1:511045-537123 GCF_000002075.1 Aplysia californica | reverse complement strand
TGTGTGTGTGTTTGTGTATGTGTGTGGTATATGACTGTGCATTTCTTCGTGTATGAATACACATCCATATCATCATATGCCATTTTGCCATTTTAGAATTACAAAGTTCTGTCGGGTTAATACCTAGCTTTGAGAAGTTTGAGGTACTATTTTTGATTTTCACGATATGTCAAAATTTTACAAATACAGTTTTTTGAATATCTTTATTACGACTTAAAATAATCTTACGATTTTGATAGTATAAACCAAACATTTGGTTTCTGACCTCATGGTCTTTGTAACAAAACAGCCAAAAATGTCTGGCAGAACTTTATAATTCTAAGGTAGCAATTTCTCAGAAAAATCTGAGATCTGTTTAAAAAAACAAAACAAAACATCAAGACAATTTCAACTTTAGTAAAAGAAAGGAGTTTGCAGCTTAACTAATTATATTCTACTGTTCAAAATAGAATGGTCTCATGTATCTGAGAAATGGTAATCAATAGGAGCAGTTAGTGATAAGGAATCAACCCCGTTCTCTGAAAACACCATAAAAGTTTGCCCTCCATTTACATCTCATAACTTTAAGATCAGAGCAATTGTTTTATTCTGTTGTCGAATATTTAGGGTTTGGCACTGGGAAAGAAAAAAAAGAGTGAGGGATAGACCAAGAAGAAAGCAAGGACAGAACATTTGGAATGTGATATAACACAGAGGTATTCAAGAATAGTGATGATGATGGTGATGATGGTGATGATGGTGATGATGGTGATGATGATGATAAAACCATCTAGCAGACACTCGACAATGTTCTTATCTTCTGGTTTCTTGGAACTGGTAAGTGATATTGTGTCTCTTGGTCTTTCTGTTAGGTGATGTGGGAGACTGGAAGAACCATTTCACCGTGGCCATGAATGAGCAGTTTGATGCCGAGTACAAGAGGAGGATGAGCAACTACAAAACCTCTTTCAAATATACTCTCTGATAGCATCCAACATTGTTTTTACCAGTGCACATGTTTATTACTTATAAACATAACATCTGTAGTTCATAGTTTGTTGCTACTGTTATTGTGGCGAGTGGGCACGGGGGGGGGGGGGTTATTGTGTTTGTTTCCTTTTTATTAGTTGTTTTTTGGGGGGTTGTTATTTGCTTTTGTTAGTTATCTTTATTTTTTAAAGGGCATTTGTGTGTGTGTGTGTGTGTGTGTGTGTGTGTGTGTGTGTGTGTGTGTGTGTGTATGTGGATGGATATTACAAAAAAATAGTCAGAAGTTTCCTCTCTCTGAGATGCAAAATGTGAAAGCAACAGGACAGAGAAAAGGGGAATAACAAAAAACCAAAAAGCTTCCGTGTATTATTTTGCTCAAAATAAATCTTGTCATATTGACTTCGCTGTCAGTCACCAAAAGCTGACTAGGTATTTGAATACCCTAACAGATTTATCCCAGTTTGTTTCTGGTGTAGTGACGAAATGATGACTATGAATGAGCTTTTATCTTTGCATTCATGTGTTTTAAACTGTACTTTTTGTCATTGAGTATTGTTGTTGTAATATTTTCATACCTTATGGTCGTCGTTAAGCTCTATAGCTTACAACTGTTGATAGTAGTACCTTTCATAAACATTTCCCATTCACTTACGCAGAATAAACTGTTCAACAAAAACTATTATGAATTTTATTTGATTGTTTTGCTCATTATCGTGAATAGTTGGCAGGTACTGTGGTGTGGTATGTTCTTTCTTTCCCATCAAATATCTTTAAGTCCTAATCTGTCCCCCTTCTTTTTTATGTATGGTGCCTTCTTGTAGCACCTTTAATCTTCTGCACTTATATAACCTAATGTATTGCAAGTGCCATGAAACACTTACTAAAACTAACTACATAATATAGCTCTTTATCATTTGATAATTCTTCAATGTTAAATAATTTCTTAGTTTTAAACAGTTTCCCTTTTGAAAAGAAATTCCCGCCAGTCTCTGATGTAGTTGAGTTGTCAGGGTGAGCTGCTTCACTGGGCTAGTTGATTACTTTTAAGGAACTGCTTGTGCTAGGTGAAGAAGTGTTTAAGTTCACAGCTTATGCTTGTATGAGACAGAGCTCTAGATGCAATACTCTTCTTTTTCTTCTTCTTTTCATTCTTCTTCTTCTTTTTCCTCTTCTTCTTCTTCATCGTATCACTTTTAATATCATAATAATAATTTAAAAAAAACAGTACAAAATAATAAAATGTTCTTGTACCCACTTTCAATTGTTTCTCTTCTGTTTCTCTCAGAATAGACATCTTCTGTCATCAAGGGATGTTTTCTGTCAGATAAATTATCCTTCTGTTGTAGACTTTAGCAGTTTTGTTCCTGCTTTTTTGTGTGTGTGCGTGTGTGTGCAGGTGTGTGTATGTTTGTTTATGTGTGTGTGTGTGTGGGGGGGGGGGGGGGGGACGTGTGTGTGTTCGTGCGCAACTATCTACTTGTAAAGATCAATATCATATGTGAAATGTGAGTGAAAGGGCGGTCGACTTGAGTCATTATGTTTGATCTTATTAGGTTTTATATAGGGTTTCACGGGAATATCTTTAAGAAGTGGAGGTGTCAAGGTAGTGAAGATTGACAACTTATATAATAAAGCAAAAACGATGAATCATGAATTTCTCGGAAAGATAGAAAAACTCGACAGTGCGTCTTTTTTCTCAAAACAATTACAATGTGGACCTATGAACAAAGACAAAATGAAGCTTGCTACATGTCTCCATTAACTTCTTTGCGCTAGATCTACTACGTCAGAAAAAAGGTAATCTCCTAGATGAATTGATATCAAGGATATTAACCAATACTACATTATTTCAAGCTTTATTACTTATGGTTATTTCCCTTTGCCATAACCTAGACTTTCGTCAACTTGTCAAACTATTGACACAAGAACTGCTAATTCATTAAGTGAGGTCTGTCGTGCTTTGAAAGATGCTTTTTCATGATCATACTCTGACCTTGTAAGACGATCACCTGAAGAAACAAAAAAATAATAATATATCACAATGCATGCTATATTTCTTAATTTAAAAAAAAGCATAAGCTTCCAAGGCATGAAATACAACACTTTGTATACATTATAGTTTCAGTTCCAAGAAGTATGGGTTTTTTTTCTTCAATATCCGGTCCTGTGAAATCTATAATAAAGAAGAACGCAGGAGAATAAAAAGAAGGGGTTTAACTTTTGAAACTGCCGTCACGGGGTTTGCTTCCCTGTTGGAATACTAAAACCTTTTTTTTAAATCTCTTCTTCTGCAAACAATTTGGAGGCTATTGTTAATCCAGTAGCCTCTGAGGCAAGAACCAATTGATTAAATCCAACTTCCAAGGTCAAGAATGTCCCATTACCAATTCGAAACAGGGAAATCCAACCATGGTTCATGTTGAGTGCTATATAAATGTTTTATGTAGTAGTAGCAGCAGCAGCAGCTGCAGCAGCAGCAGCAGCAGCAGCAGCAGCAGTAGCAGTAGTAGTAGTAGTAGTAGTAGTAGTAGTAGTAGTAGTAGTAGTAGTAGTAGTAGTAGTTGTTGTAGTAGCAGTAGTAGCAGTAGCAACAGCAGTAGTGGCAGTAGCAGCAGCAGCAGTATCAACAGCAGCAGCAACAGCAGCAGCAACAGCAGTGGCAGCATCAGTAGTAGTAGTAGTTGTAGTAGTAGTAGTAGTAGTAGTAGTAGTAGTAGTAGTAGTAGTAGCAGTAGTAGCAGTAGTAGTAGAAGTAGTAGTAGTAGTAGTAGTAGTAGTAGTAGTAGTAGTAGTAGTAGTAGTAGTAGTAGTAGTAGCAGTAGTAGCTGCTGTATGTTTGTCACTCTCTTGTGAACTGCTATTTCTGGGTGCCTTGATGGTCGAATCGGACCTTGTGCTGTTAAGGCAAGAGAGATGAGAAGAGTAAGCCTGATTCCCCGATAGGATTTCTATCTTGTTGACACTCACCCAAGGAGGTTTTAAGGTCCTTGCACCCACCCCTTGGCGCTCATATGACCGTATATTGCAGTTGCGAGCGCCGTAAAACCTTAGATGTATGAAAAATAACTAAGAGAAAAAGTCGGGAACAAATACTAGTCTTCTGCGTGCGACGGTGAACATTCTCTATTAGGCTATAACTGTTAGCCAACACCACAGATGCAGGTCCTTTTTGTTAGAAGCAGCTGGTTTATGGCCCGTACAGTAATAGGGAATCAGTTTTAAAGGTAGGCCCATACATGTTCTGGACATCGTTGCTCAAACTCAAAAATGTAAATGTAAAACGAATACCGGTACACAATGAGGGCAGATAACATGGAGTAGAAATAATATGGCAGAGTGTAACAATTGTAGAGGAATAAATACTTTTAAGGTAGTGAGAAAAAGGAACTGGAAGAAAGTTACGGGGCAGATGTATAAAAAGGAAGACATCAACAACTTTGATCAAGTTGAAAGGGTATCATATTTCATATAAACACATATTGCAGCTTGAAATTTAAAGTATCAATTAAAAATATTTTTTTGGAGCCACGACACGGTGGAATCAGGCACTCGTCAATTTTTTTACATATATGGAGTTATTGATTTCATCTTAAAGCGTGCTCATTTGTCTTGCTTTCAATGAAAAAAATATACACATCAAACTTGAATAGAATTCAAAGTATTTTTGATTGAAGAGGAAACATTAGCGAGAAAATGGCCCTCAAAGTTTGGTGACTTACATAGCTTGAGAGTCTTTGAAAATTTAAACCTTACATTTTTAACATTTTTTGTGCTTTTGATCAACGTTTTTCTGTAAAATCCTCACTGAAATGCGTTTTTAAATGGACAAAAAAGGTGTTGAGCAAAAAAACAAAAAAAGAGAAAAATTGCCAAACTGGGGGGGAAATGCTCATTTCTTCGATTTCATTATTCTAACGAGTGTCTGATTTCACGACAATGTCTCACATTTTCATACTTTAAAAAATCCAGAAACATCTTGTTTTTAATTTTTTTGGATTTAGCAAGGTTTATGATACCTTAAAATAGACAAACAATGTAAAGTATGACATTTTAATAAGAGAATAGACAAAAATGTCTTTTTTTTAAGTCGAGAATTTTTTTCTCAAGTAGATATAAAAGTAACATTATTATTACATTTTCACATACTGCAGCATGAAAATTAAAGAACCACTAAAAAACATTTTTATACATTTTAAAGCTCTCCAACATCTTGGCTTTATTTTGACTTCGTGAGGTTTATAGCACCTTAAATTATACAAACAATGTAATGTATGGCATTTTAAAATTAAGTACAATTGACAAGAACATTTTTCCAAGAAAGCGGAGAATTTCTTTTCTCAATTAGTTAGCCTATAAAAGGTATCATATTATTATATTTCCACATACAGCAAAATGAACATTAAAGAACCAATGAAAAATTTAAAAAAATACTTTTTCAAATTCTCCAACATCTTGGATTTTTTAATTTAGTTTACAGCACCTTAAATTATACAAAAATTATGTGTATGGCACTTTTTAAATAAAACTGACCAGAACATTTTAAAAATAAAAGCTGAGAATTTCTTTTCTCAATTAGGTAGGCTTATACTTATAACAGATTAAATCACAATATTACATTTACGAATGAAGCAGAATAAATGTAAAAAAACAAACAATAAAGAGCATTTTTATACTTTTCCAAACTCCGCAACATCTTGCTTTTTGAATTTGCGAGGTTTATAATGGAATCTTAAATTATACAAACAATATTGTGTAAGGCACTTTTATAATAGAACTGACGAGAACAGTTTTCCATAAAAGCAGAGAACTTCTTTCCTTAATCAGTTATAGAAGGTATCATAATAATATTGTTACATTTTCACACATTGCAGCATGAAAATTAAAGAACCAATAAAAGAAAACATTTTTATACTTTTCCAAACTCTCAAACATCTTGGGTTTTTTTACTTAACGAGGTTTACAGCACCTTAAATTATACAAACGTTACGCATGGCACTTTTTAAATAGAACTGACCAGAACATTTTAAAACAAAATGGCACTTCTATAATAGAACTGAAGAGAACATTTTCCATAAAAGCAGAGAATTTCATTTCTTAATCAGTTATAGAAGGTATCATGATAATATTATTACATTTTCACAAATTGCGGTGTGAACTTTAAAGAATCAATGAAAAGCATTTTTATACTTTTCCAGACTCTCAAACATCTTGCTTTTTGACTTAGTGAGGTTTATAGCACCTTAAATTGTACAAAAAACAAAAGCTATGTATGGCACTTTTATAAAATAGAATTGACAAGAATATTTTTTTCAGAAAACCTGTGACCTTCTTTTCTTCCATGACCAAGCATAGCATGGTACTGGTATAACACCTCTCTTTCAACATGGTAAGGTCATTTAGACTGCAGAACTTCCAAATTTAACATCTATCTCCGACAAAATTCAGCCAGGTAGGTGGAGAACTTTGAAAATTCCCCTAACAACTGAAGTTTAAGAACGCGCAAGCAGAGATTCAAACATGAGTTATTCGCACTATGGCCCAGCATGACACTATCTGAGCTGATGGACCAAAAGTAGTAAAATGAAAAAGCAAAATGAGAACAGATATATAGAAAGTAGGCTATAATATAAAGACATCTTTCCAAAATATGAGTCAGACACAATCAAGATGCCACTTAAAATATCTGATATAAAAAAATCAATCAAATTTGATCAAAGTAAAGAATTTTATGAATAAATCAAGAAAAATCATTTAAAAAGTGAAAATTCAAATTAAAGCATCTTTGACAAGTAAACTGTTTCTAAAGTAAAGCTTCTCACTAATGATTGAAAAAAAAGGAATTGTAATGTGTTGCCGGAGACTGTAGAGGCTAATGACAAAGGAGAGAGTGCATCATGTTTTGTGCATGTAACCCCTGAAGCATCTGAAGAATTATACTCAATACAGTTGAAACTGTCTAAGAGCGACCATTTTCGATTCGTGTACATCTCAGCACTTCTATTGAGAGGATAACGAGACATGAGCAAAATGTTTGTAGCACATTTTACTATTGAGTCGCTTACCTCTCGTTACTGTCCGAGAAAAGACACAACACAATTGAACAGTGAAGCTATTGCACATTGCAGCTCGTGTTGTTGCTGTGGCTAAATGGTTTAGGTTTAACGCCCCTTTCAACACTGGTAGGTTATTTAAGAGGTGGGATCTATGAGTTTAACGTCCATCTCCGCAAGGACCGAGCCAAGTTGGAAATTCATGTAAAGTGCCTTTCGCAAGACACAACATCAGACCGAGCTGATTACAAGCCTAGTGGCCTAACCATGACGCAACCGATGCCACTAGCTGTGGCTTAAAAAGAAGATGTGCTAATAACAGATGGTACTGGATACATTCAGTTTTCCAACGTAGAGAAACTTTTGGCGAATACCAGCATCTTATGCAACAAATTTCAAGTGATGAAGAGAAGTGTGTAGCATACATCAGACTGACACCAGATACTTTCAAAACTCTTCTGAATATTATTGAACCTCACATAAAAAAAAGGATTTAAAATTTGTGCACAGCCACAATCAAAAGCTCATAAATTTAATTTTGATGACTCCATCTTGTATCAGAGTAAACTATGTGTGTACTCGTCTGCGAAATGAGACACCACACCAAAAGCTGGGAGACAATCTAAAGAAAATTTAGTGCTGCACTAACATGCTCTCGATACAATACATGTATCTGGAGTCTATCAAGCCAAAATGTTAGTGAGCCAGATGCACTGAGTTGGCAATATTGAGAGAAAGAAGTATTCTTGTGTCACCGGCTGTCGCACGACAAGTTCACTGGGGTCATGAGTTGATATCGAGATAAAAGCGTGTCGAAGACGAATGCACTGAGTTTAGGCTCTAAAACGGCCACCCATAGCCGAGGAGGAAAAAGAATGTATTAGACAGGTGAACATCTGTTACACTGTTATTATAATTCTAAAAATAGGCAAATATGGAAATGGAAAGGGGCCGTTCGTACAGGTGATTGTCTTATGCAGATGGCCGTTCGTACAGGTGATTGTCTTATGCAGGTGGCCGTTCGTACAGGTGATCGTCTTATACAGGTGGCCGTTAGAGCAGGTTCAACTGTACTTGTAACACTTTTTTAAAGGCATTACATATAGACCAAACTAAAAAAAAAGCTTTTTTTTTTGTGCCAGAAAAAGCAATGACTTTGAAAGATAAGCCTATGTATAAATCACAACCCAAAAACATAAAAGCTGTTGACAAATACTGTTAGGGAAGATTATACGTCAGTAGAAGTGCCGAATCCGAACAGCAGTATGCACCCCAAGACAAAGTAACAACAATTAGACACAAGTTTTCCTCATAAATATTAAGCTGGACAGTGTCTTTTAGGTAGGTATTTTCATAAAAATACATGCTGAAATATTAAAAAGCGAATATTGCCCTTAAAAAAAACATGTATGTTTTTACACACCCATCATTTTTGTAGAAAAAAATGACAGATTAAAAAATTTATTATGTATGAAATACTGATTCGTGAAAATTGTCTATTAAAAATAAAAAGTAAGTTATCCACACAATCATCTTTGTAAAAAAATATGACAGATTGTTGACTAATTATGCCATTCATCATAAATCAGGAAAATAATCTGTTTACAGAAGAAAAAAAATTGAATATGTAAACGTAGTAATCAGTGAAAAGATTGTTTAAAAAGCAAACTTTGCACTCATTTCATAATTACTGCGAGTCTTCATTTAAAATAACTGCAGGTGACAGATTAAAAGCAATTCATCGTGAAGATAAGGTTACTAAAAATTTACTGAAACGCAATCAACCTCTCAAAGTGTCTGCTAATTTTTTTCTCTTTGTAATGCAAAAGCTTTACTGTCCATACTAACAGTAAAACATTTTCTTCTTGTTTAAAACAAATCAGATCTAAAAAGAAAGTATGTGTCACGACGTAGTGGAATCAGGCACTTGTTAATTTCTGGGCGTAAGGGGCTATTGGTACCATCTTAAAACCTGTTCATTTGTCTTATTTTTGGTGAAAATATTATACATCTATCTTGAATAGAAGTGGAGATATTTCCGGTTGAAGGGGGTCAGGGTTGCCTGGTTCCAGAAGTAAAATTAGAGAAAATGGCCGCTAAAGTTTTGTAACTTCCATAGTCTGAGAGTCCTTGGAAACTGAGGATTTACATTTTTCGTGCCTTTAATCAATGTTTTTCAGTTAAACCCCTACAAGAATGTGTTTTGAAATGGACATAAAAGGTGTTGGGCCAAAAAGAAAAACCTAGAAAAAAATTGCCCATCAGCCAAGAAAATGCTGATTTCTTGGATTTCATTTTTTCACGAGCGCCTGACTTCACCACGATGCCTCACATCTGACGAACCATAATACTTATATATTTTGATTTTAGATTCAAGTAAAAAGGAGCACAACCTGATGCAGTTTTCTTCAAGGTTTTTTTTTTTTTTTTGGCCTCTCAGTGTCTAGTTCGCCACCCAGCCACCATCCAAGATCAAAGACTGTCCAGTCATCTGATTTCCAGCACTTGAGCACATAAAGACCACAGCTTCTCCCAGCTGTGGAAAAAAACAACAACTTAATCTTATACTCCGACCTTGTATGACAATCACATAAAGAAGCAATAAAATGTAACACAAAGCTGCATGCTGTATTTTTTTAATCTCAAAAGCATAAGCTTCCAAGGCATTGGAATGCAATACATTTTCAATGTAGTTTCTGTTCCAAGAGGAATGGGTTTTTTTTGTAACATCTGGTTCTGTGAAATCTATATGGATGAGCACAGAAGAAGAAAAAGAGGAGATTTAAACTTATGAAATTGCAGTTTGGGGGGTTTGCTTCTCTCTAGAACTACCAAAATCATTTTTTAACCAATCTCTTCTTCTGCAAACGAATTGGAGTTTGGTATTTAATCCAATAGCCTCTGAGCTTGTGTTCTTTAGTCCAATGCCATGATTAAAAAGGTGGAGGTTTCAAAATTTGATCTTTGCTACAATATAAAGTATAGTGCGTGATAGAAACAGGAGGAAGAATTAGTTGCCATCGGAGATCCTGAACCAGTTTGGGCGGAAATCCAGCACTCCTTCTACTGTGTATTTGTTTTGTTTTATTATTTTCAGTTTATAAAACAACCAAAAAATTCTTTAAAAACAATAACAGTTTCAGTCTAGAATACGGTAATCAAAGAGTCTTGACAACCTCTGAACAGATATAAGAAATACACTACAGAAGCAATTAAGAATAGATGAGAAACATACAAAATGCTGCGTACTCACATCATTTAACTGAACAGCTTCTTTTGAAGGATGCACTTGCAAGATTTGGGCCTGTAAATAATACGCATGTTTGTGAATTCATATAAAAGTAGTTTGGATACATACTCACGGTAAGGTATAGGTTTATATAATATCACTTTGAGGTCTTTTAAGAGGAGTTATCTCTGAATTGTACAACCATCTTAGATAAGAGTAAGATTTAGTCAAGTGGGTATAGAACTGGGAGAACCACTCCCTCCCCCCTCAGAGGCAAGAACAAATGGATTAAATCCAACTTCCAAGGTCAAGGATGCCCCATTACAAACTCAAAACAGGGAGGTCCAACCATGGTTCATGGTGATACCAAAAGAGCTGATTTTACTCCCAAAAAAAGTGAAATGCTATAAATCATACAGGAATTTGCAAAACTTTCGACCTTAAAATGGCAGTCCCAGCATACGATCTATCACACAAATCCTCGATAAATATAAGTTAATTACTAGCACGGATTGAGTTTTCACTTTTTATTAGTTTCTATACAAAATGGAGAAAGCTTACATGTATTCGTCACAAAACTTTGTTTATCACAGATTTGGCCCCAACCCAAGTTTATGTCACCTGTCATTATGGCCATATCTGTCAGTAGGCACCTCACTCTTCTCAATAACAGTTATGCGTTTGTTTTTGTCTGTTTGTTTGTTTGTTTGTTTGTTCATTTGTTTGTTTGTTTGTTTGTTTGTTTGAGTAGAGAGAAGTACATTGGCACAATTATGGTCATTTAGCGATGGAAAAAGTAAGACAGAAAGACAGAACAACAGAGGGAAAGTAAAGAAGTAGGACCTATAAGTCCACCAACCACCACCAACAGTTATGTGTAAATTTACCAAAAGTAAAGATTAGAGTCATGTAGAAAATGCTGATGGTTTGAAAGTAAAACTCACCCTTCCCTCATCATAAGTTATCCCTTGGGCTTTGGCTCTGTCCTCAGCTTGCTTGATAAATACTGGAACAAATGTTGACATTTCCAATTAATTGAAGAAGCTAAAAACTACAAAATGTATTATAAAGGATTCCAGAAAAAAAATTAAGGCAAAACAGAGGACAAAAGCACAGAATAAAAGAATGAAGAAAGAAATTGGTTCCAAACTGTATGCTGCCTACAGGGAGGGATGAGTACTGCGGTAGTGTTGTGGGGACACTTACAGAGAACATTACATGTCACATAATGGACTGGGCTTACATGAAGGTCTTTTTAAGCTAGACAAAGAGGACAAAAAAAAAGGCATAAGAAAGAAATGGATGGACAAACAAGTTTCTTTTTCTCTTTTCTTCGTTTGCAGCCATTCACCTTTCTTAAAGGGAATTAGGTAGCGTCGGTAGCCTAGTGGTTAGGCTACCGGACTCGTATTCATGAGATTGCGGATTCAGGGGTTCGAGCCTCAACTTGGTCTGACATTGTGTCCTTGGGAAAGGCACTTTACACGAACTTCTCACTTGGCTCGATCCTATCGGAAACGGACGTTAAACGAGGAGGTCCCGCCCCTTAAATAACCTAATAGTGTTGATAGGGGCGTTAAAGTCATACCATTTTTCAAGGGAATTATCTAAATGGAACAAATTTTACTTAGTCTTGGATGGAGGTGATAATGGTTATCAACAATGTAAACAAAAGAAAAGAGAATATGGGTCCCACCATGGTGGAATCAGGCGCTCATCAATTTTTGGGCACATAGTATATAGGGTTACTGGTATCATCTTAAAGCCTGTTCATTTTCCTTCCTTTTCGAGAAAAAAAATCCATGTATATTGAATAGAAGTCGAAATATTTGCGGTTGAAGGAGTTCAGGGTCGCCTGGTTTCAGAGGTGGAATTAGCGAGAAATTGGCAGCCAAAGTTTGGTAACTTCCATAGCCTGACAGTGATGGGAAGGTACTGTCAAAGAAAAAACAACAACTCTGGATTCCCCTTCAAAAAGGTACAAAGTTGGAAGAAAGAAATATCAACATATGTAAACAAAAGAATAGAGAATGATATCAGTTAGTAAAGACAAGAATAGAGAACAATATCAACAATATAAACAAAAGAATAGAGAACAATATCAACAATATAAACAAAAGAATAGAGAACAATATCAACAATATAAACAAAAGAATAAAAAATGATATCAACAATATAAACAAAAGAATAGAGAACAATACATATCAACAATATAAACAAAGAATAGAGAACAATATAATATATCAACAATATAAACAAAAGAATAGAGAACAATACAACAATATAGACAAAAGAATAGAGAACAATATCAACAATATAAACAAAAGAATAGAGAACAATATCAACAATGTAAAGAAAAGAATAGAGAACTATATCAACTGTGTCTCACTCACAAGGCGTCTCCACATAACCAGGACACAGGGCATTACAAGTGACACCACTGCCAGCGACTTCAACTGCCACTGCCTGAAGACAAATGAAAAGTAAACCTGCTTAAAATTTTTTGTTTGTTTGTTTTTCAGGGAAATATCACTACTCATTGACCATATAGCAGAGTCAACTAATTATTTGTGCCTTAAGGAGAAATAATTTCTCTTTCAACCCGACACCTAAAAAGAGCAACCAATATCTTTTTTTTTCTATAGTTTAAGTTTTTCTAGAAGTTTTACGACGCTCGCAACTGCATAAGGTCATATAAGCGCCAGAATATTAGAGGTGTTACATTAAGAGAGTAACAAACATAAAAAAGAAGAAGGGCGAGATAAGGACGATAGATGTTTGAAAGGAAAGAAGAAGCAAACCACACCAGAGCACCCGCCAACCACACACTTTCAATAGTTTATTTCAACAATCAAATGATTTCAATATAATGTATTCATGCAAATTACTCATGCACACTTTCCCCACTTTTCCTTCTGATTTTATGATTTTTAAAGGAATGGGGCAATGAGAAAATGAGAAATAAAATTCTTTGATTCTCAAATCATGGCACAGTGTATCCCCTCCCCCTCCCCGTAATCCCCTTTTCCATTCATATATATATATAGTGATAGTATGAAGAAAAAAAACCAAACCAAGCAACAGAGTCCACCTACCCCAAAACATGTGGGGATCCTAGATTTTCTTCAGTTTAACTGTGTTTTCAGTATAGAGATGTTGCTTAATCTCTTTAAGTCAAGGATTTTTTTTTTCTTTTGGTTTACCACTGTTTTTGAATTAACTGCATTTGGTTTAAGTGGAATCTACTATGTATAAATAACTTCTATAAGGCCAACAGACGGCAGTTGTAGAGAATTTGAGACTGAGGTAATAACAAATTATTTCATTGATAGGCCCAGCATTAACAGCATAAAAATTAGTGCTTGTTGGTAATAACAAATACTATTTTATTGATAAGCCCTGTATTAGCAGCATAAATATTAATGCTTGTTGCGTTCTCACCAAAGGCAGGCATAATGGTGAAAAAATCAAGGAATCCATTCAGAATATTTCCAGACTTACCTTGGTCAGTCCTACTACTCCATGCTTGGCAGAAATATATCCCGTCTTGTTTGGAGAAGCAATATGTCCATGACAAGACGAGACATTGATAATCCGACCCCAACCTGAAAAGAATCATGATAAAACTGGACAGGTGTCTTATTGTTACTTTGTCCCAGAGTGCAGAAAAATATTGCAGCACTGTGAAAATGTCATTGTTTGTTTGCATTACACTGAAGAAAAGTACTCATATATCATCATCATCATCCGGTGCCTTGCCGACTGGCGTGGGCGATCATGGACCTCCACTTCACTCTGTCTTGCATTGCAGCAATGGTGTCTGTTGTTCTTGCTGCTCCTAGCCATGTTGCCATCTTGTCCAATATCTTATCCCTCTGCCTGCCTCTGCCTTTCTTTCCATCAAACTTGCCTGTTGTTACAATATTCTCCAATGTTTTTTTCCGCATTGTGTGTCCGAAGAAATTTGCCTGTCAATTTCTTATATTCGTCATAAGCTGTCTTCTATAATTTGCTTCAACCAAGACTTCTTCATTTGTTTTTCTAGCTCTCCATGGGATACGTAGCAAGCGTCTTATGAACCACAACTCTGTCACACAAATGTTCTTTCCAGCTGTTTATTGACTGTCCACGCTTCGCACCCGTATAATAGGATTGGCTCAATGACTCACATATCAATACTGGTCAAAATGTGTTGAGGGCATTATACATAATATTCGCAAACGGCATAGAACCTCCTGCAGAGTGTAGATTTATACAATATAAATGCAATTATTACTAGGCTATTACTATTATTATTTTCATTTTAAGGTACTATTGTGTCACAAGTCAAGAAAGTGTTTGCAATGCCTTTTCTTTCCCCTTATTTTATACCCTATGACAATGATGTGTGTGGTAGTCAGTCATGAAAAGACTATCTGCTTTCTGTTTCTCGTGGCAAGTATCAAGTAAAGCTAAAGGGAAACTGTAGTTGAAATATAATCCTGTGGACCAAACAGTATACATATATAAATGTAGCTATACTTCCGTCAGGTAGAGTACATTATTTGAATAAATTAACAATTAATGAAGTAAGATACATTGCTGGCCAGAAACCAAACCAGAGTAAAGAAAATAAAATCCTGACTTACTTTCGACTTAACGTATGAAACAGTTTAAATTGAATGCATGACACTCACCACTATTATCACTACTACCACTACTACTACCACTACTACTACCACTACCACCACTACCACTACTACCTATTACTACTACTACTACTACTACTACTACTACTACTACTACTACTAACAATGATAATTTTTATAAAGCATTTACATGGCGCTGTATCTTGTGGGGGAACGATTTCTAAGCGCTGTACAATAATTTAAAATGGATGCTTCACACACACACACACACACACCACACACACACATACTCACACCACACGCACACACACACATCACTCACAACACACACAATTGTACAACCTGCATCTGTGCTGTAACAGTTAGAGGTGCTTAGCTGTTGCATGCAGGAAACCTGAGTTCCATTCCTGAGTAGGGGGACATTTTTAGGCCTATCAAGTATCTCAATCTTTCTGCTGGGGAGTAGCATCCCTCTCAAGCCTGAGTTCGCCCTTACAGGTACGGTCAGAAAAAAAAAATTCACAACACACAGAAAAAAACCCAGCCAAAAATTGTAGGCCTACCATTCACTGAAGTGAAACAGAATGGCACTTTTCAAGGGAGCAACGAAGGAAAGAAAACAAAAGACAATTAAGGAAAAGAGAGTGATAAAGACAGATCTTTCCCCAAAACCCTATGAAGATTTTTAAAAAAAGTTTTGAGCATCCTCATTTCTTTTTAGAGCAGCTACCTTTTTCCTTCATACTGTCCATGCACAGCTGTGACAGCTGGAAGGGAGTAGACAGCATGAGCGCCATCATCTTGTTCCACACATCCATTGGAAACTTTTCGATGGAAGACACATGCTGGAAACCTTTTATAATAGAACAAAAAAGATACAAGAAAGTAACAGAAACTCTCAAACAAAACAAAAACATTAAATAAATGTAGGCCCTACTTTGTATACACAAACTACTCCACGATGACTTGACTTATCAGCTCTGCTTGATGTAAATGTTAAAACTATAGCCTACTACACAAAATATAAATTCATCTATAGGCCTAAAGTTTATTTCTATTCCCATATTTAGGCTTGAAGAAGTCTAAAATAATTATAGAGCTTTGTCCTAGGTAGCCTACTTTCAAATAGTAGCACTATGAATTAAAAAAGGCCTACTATCACTCTACAAGAAGTCATAATTGTAGCAGTCTTGACCAATTCTACAGGCACTGTACCAAAGGCCTCTTAAACTTATTTCAATATTTTTAATAAATCAGTGACTTACCGTAAGGTCAAAGTGTAAAACAATAGGCCTTACCTCTATCACTGATTTAAAGTGTAACAAAGAAACATTCCTCTAAAGCACTGGCAAATATGTAAAAAAAAGAAGTGTATATGATACCGATTATTATCATTACACAGATACTTTGTGCAAGAGACTTTGTATTGCTTTATAATAAATTAGAAATAAGTCTTATACATTGTAGTTATCCTCACCAGCATTGTTCACCAAAATGTCAATTCCACTAGGAAAAGACTTGACAGCTTCTTTATGCAAAGCTGTGACATCTTCAGCTTTAGACAGATCTCCCCCAATGAACTCTGCTTCAACATTGTAATCACTGTGGGGAAGAGAGGAAAGAATACTAAGCTGCTGTATAAAAGTACACTGTTGTATGTATTATGGTTTAATTTTCCATGGCTGGTCTCAAAGATCAGAAGGACTAAATAGATATATTGTCTCTCAAATCTATGAAATCCTGGATAAGAAGTTTTAAGGATCACTATTATAAAGACTGTCCACTCAAACTTCCAAATGTTAATTATAAACAAATTAAGATATAATTGAATATCTGCTTTGACTTTTATATTATTATAATAGGCCTATGTAATACTGTAGGCCTATAGGCCTTCTAAAAAAATAAGGCATAGGCCAAGGATTGCAAAAGAATGACATATTTTCTAAAGGAGACTGTGTATTGTATTTTTGTTCTTAGAGAGGGCTAATGTTTCTGTTTATTTCTCTGACATTCATCAATAGGCCTCTGAACTATATTCCATAAAAACAAATTCTTACCCTAATATTGATACAAGATGTTCTGTACTGGGTATATATGTAGGCATATAAAATAAAAGCACAGATAACAGTAAGAACTTTCAGCAGATTTAGCAGAAACAATAATATTAGGTGTATAGCTTATGGGTGTCTAGTTTAAACTTCTCCAATATATATATAGATCTATCAGTCTGGAACTTAAAATGCTGCTCTCTGAGATCACACTTTGACTTTAAATAGACAGAAACAATCAAAGGGAAAGAACACAAATGCAACATTTTCATCTAGAATCTATATAAAAATATGTCATCACATTAGTACTCACCCCACTCCCCCCGCCAATCACACGCAATATTATGTAAGATGATAAAAATCAAGTTGTTATCTAACAGGAGCATTAAAAATAGGCCCATATTATGTGAGTGGTGGTGGGACATGATTTATATTCCAGCCCAGCAATGTAGCTTGGTATCTCAACGTTCATTGCTGTTGCTAACGGCTTAATGGAGAGGGCCATGTAAAATAAAATTACCATTATATCAGGATTAGATCTAATACATTTTTGACAAAATAGAAAAGCCTAGAGCTATGTTTTAAATTTGAACCCTTTTCTTTCAAAGCTCTGGTCCCCTAGCTGAGCCCGGTGCTAGACTTCGCTTGCACACTATTGAGCTTCCCAAAGACGGTCGCTAGGCTAATTAACCACCGCAGTACATGCATGCTGGTAGCCCAGCAGAACGGGCCTACTAGACAGCTGATTGCATCACTTATTATTTAAGTTAATGTAAGCAAAAGTTGACTCTTTCAGGTATTTAATGAGGGCTGTGGACATCATAATTATGGTGAGACTATTATTGTGATGTTTTTATTTTGAGGTTATGGTTATAAGACATTTATATATATATATATATATATATATATATATATATATATATATATATATATATATAGAGAGAGAGAGAGAGAGAGAGAGAGAGAGAGAGAGAGAGAGAGAGAGAGAGTACAGTAGGCCTATTAGAGATATCTAGAATCTACAAAAATAATAATATGTCATTAGACTACTTTTCCTCTTCCTCAGATTTTCATGATCATAATACAGAATGATGTAGATTCCAGTAGATTTAGATCTAGATTCTAGATCTAGATCTAGGCCTGAAACATCTAGATCTAGATCTAGATTATCTAGAATCTAGATATTTTTCCCCCCCCACAGAGTTAGGCTTAAGGTCCAGTTCTCTTCAATTTGATAAAAACCTGATTACAACTTCAAAAGAAAATGTTCGATAAAATCAGTGTAAACTGTCCAAGTTCACGGCATACCTCTTGAAGGACTCCACCAATTTATTGATGCTCTGCTCATCTCCAAATCCGTTAATGACCACGTTGGCCCCTCTACTGGCTAAGCATCGAGCAATGCCTTCACCAATGCCACCTGTAGAACCCGTTACTAAGGCCACTCTACCAGACAAAAAACCTGTATAAAAGGAATACAAAGTCAATCAAGTAAGGTCTACCTTAAACTATTTCAGCCTACACATATGGGCACATAGAGACAGACTCTATCTAGAATCTAGATCTACATCTAGATTCTAGATTTAGATCTAAGGCCTTGATCTATAGCAGAGATTAAAGAGCAATTATTATAGGCCTACATAAAAAAAAAGAAAAGAAAACCCAGACTGATGAGAGCAGATTATTATAATATAGGAGAAGTCTTTAGATCAAGATCTAGATATCTATAGTCTAGAATCTAGATCTAGATCAAATGTTGTTTTCTTATAGATAAAAAATTAGTAACTTACCAGAAGAGAGAATTTTACTGATCTTCATGACGAAAAAGTCGAAAATACAAAGTCCAAAGCCAAACTCTAGATTCTTTCAAAGAAGCGCGAGGCCTATGCTTCGCTGACAGAACTGGCTTCTGCTAATACGCACAACAACGTGTCGCAGCTATGCTATGACCTCTATTTTTATAAAGTTCTCATTCCGACTCCTGACCCGAAAGGTTCAGAGTTCTGTCTCTGATTTGAACTTTGGACCTGACACACAACATTAGTAGATCTAGATACAAATAGTTCAAGATTTCAATGATTCTACCCACTTCCCCAAGCATGGAAAACAGATTTACAACAGCATGCTGCCAAAATTTGAAAACAGCTGACATCGCCACGCCCCTTTACCTTGTTTTAAATCTTCGCAAAGTGGCGAATAAGCAAACTTCTCAACAGTTATAGTAGGCCATTTTATGCAGTAGCCTGACCTCACATTTTTATTTGTTCTGACGAAGTCCAAAAAGACGCTTGAATTTTTGTTTAGCATAACGTAGGTTAGGCCTGATGGGTACTTTGTTATACATTTTTGGGGGAGAGCTAAGAATATCTAATAATTTTAAAGAGCTGCAAAGCACTTGATTATGACTTTTCGTCTAAAACTAGGACTAGACCTTCTAGATCTAGCCTAGGTCACTGCTTTCTCGACTCGCCACTTTGCTATAACCACCACGATGAATCGGGAATTCCAAGCTTGAAAAATTGAAAGTAAAGAACGGAGGATTGGTTGCTCTCTTTTCCGGTTTGAATGGACAAGGACAAATACTGTACTGCAATTGGTTGATCTCGGCCTTCGTTGGTCCAAAAATAGCTACAGAGAAATTATTTTTAGCTGCACAGTGCTTCACTTGCACGATACACAGATTGAACAGTCTGGGTACCGACGCCATTTTTTGATTGTGCCGTAAGGAAACAGATAGATCTATCTCAGTGTTTGGGAATACACATCAATGGATGAAGCAAACGAAAAATTTAAGGCCGAATTCACTGCATTTGTTCATGATTATTGTGGAGGATCTCATAACAGCTATACTCTTGACCTTAAGAAAAGAGACAGAGTGTTAAAATGTTTGAGAGACGCGAAAGAAGAGCCAAGCGCGAGATTCCGGTTTTGGGTGCGTGCAAAGGGCTTTCGAATCGTCCAGTCTGCGGATGGGGACGACATCCTCGCTGTTCCACCAAAAGGAAACGACCCAAGTGATGTAAAGTCTTTGGCTGCTAGATTTTTAAGCCTATTTATTATTTAAAATTGTTGCTTTCGCTTTTGGTTTTTCTAATTTCAAACTTGATGATGATACCATCGAGCCAAATAGAAATAATAAAAGGCTTCCAAACCTCGCCCCTGTGCCCTCATGAAATTTTGTTCTTTGTCGAAAGAAAATTAGTAGATCTAGATTCTAGATCTAGACTTAGAATCTTGATTCTAGATCTAAATCTAGATCTAGATCTAGATCTAGAATCTAGATATCTAGATCTAGATCTAGATCTAGAACTAGAATCTAGATATCTAGATCTAGATCTAGATATAGGTCTAGATCGCTCTAGATATTTTTTAAAAATTGTCTGCTATGATATTATTATTATTATTATTATTAACGTCCCCCTGACCTAGAAAATCTTCAGTCAGTCACCATGTTGGTAGGTTTATATTTATTTATGCATTTAACTGGACCCCCCCCCCCCCCCAACCACACACACACACACACCATTTACACACACAGGCACATACTGACAAACAAACAAACAAACACACACACACACACACATACATGCACATACACACATGCTCTGACATGCTCACACTCAAGAAACACATGATTTAAAAATTAGTACTCACTCACACACAAACACACCAATATACTCACACACACACACACACACTCACACACACACACACACACACACACACACACACACACACACACACACACACACACACACTTATGCTATACACAACTACACACACACACACACACACACACACTCACTCACTCACTCACTCACTCACTCACCTCTCATAAATAATGCTGACTGAATCAAGACATAAGAAAATAGTATACCTGGTCTACTTTCCTATAAAAATAAAGCTTTCATGATTGGCTCTTCATTCTGAATCACACTGGTTGTGAGGTGGTAGGTAGGAGGAGCGACTTAACTGACTGCTTCTCTTCTTGACTATTGCAGGGTTTTTATTATTTATTCAATATTATTTATCATCTGTTATAATAATCCAAAGGCGTGGGGTTTTTTTCTTCTTCTTCTTTTTCTTTTCTTCTAATTTTCCAGTTGAGGAGATGATACACTTCCACCCAGATATCCATTTTTAATCTTGTACCAGTATAGACTTTTGCTCGGTGTCTGGCTTTGCTCATAATGAATGAATGACAATTGACATCATGTATTGTTGATATGAATGATTTTTTTTCAGGGAAAAACAGAGGGCTTTAGAACATTACTCAGAGTCTAGTAAATAGTCACAGACTAATGACTTACCGAAAATATTTCAGTAGTAATTTTGGTATATATAATACGATATAAAATGCTTAAAAGGCTCATTAAGTGGTATTCTCACTCTACGGAATATCATGATCATCATGATATCATTCTGCTCCGGTGTCTTCATCAAAGTTTTTCAGTGGCTCTCCTCGTTTCTCACAAAGCTGGAAACCATGGTATTCCAAAGTAGCCTAATTGTTTTAACTTTTATTATCAAGGTAAGATTAAGACGACACCACTTAACAATGCAGCAAAAATAGAGATAATAAACCCAAAAATTGTCTTAAAGTCATTTACATTTTGGCCGATTTCCTGTTAATCAGCATAGTATAACTTGGTCATTTCTTGTTTGAAACAGCCTGTGTATAAATCTTTCATCTATGGTGTATATCATTGATGGAGGTAAAGAGGGACTCTATGCTGTAGGCCTAGTCATAACCTTACCAAGTGTTATCTTTTAGTATCTGATATATAATATAAAAAAATATTTTTACTGTTTTCAGATGTTATTCAAGCGAGTTGCGACTATTGAAGAGTTTTTTGACATTGTTTATGCAGCACACTCAGAAAATGGCCATGTGGGGCAGGCACAGACTTTCAGAGCGGTGAGCTTTTTTTGGTGACTGGTACGGGCTTTTAGCTGATTGGTTTCAGAATAGAGATTTCTTGTTGACTGAATGATTGGTGTCGGGTTGTTGGTTAATCGTTTGTTGAGGGGGAGGATGGTGAAGGGGGATGGTGATATCGATCAAAATGATTTGATAAAACATTTTAAAATAATGGTTGAAAAAAAATATTGGCATTGTAATTTGCTGCCATGATTTGCAGCGTGGAAGGACTTCCATAACTCCCATCAAACACTATAAAGAGGATACTAACCCTAACCCTAACCGTAACCCAATCCTCAACCCTAACCCCGTATCTATTTCATAGTGCACACTCGTTACTAAATTCCTACCCCCAGCACCCTCAAAAGAGGTACCAGCTGTTGGCTTCTGTGGTTTGGTTAGGGCCATAATTTTCTCCAGAACAGCGGTCATATAATTTTGTGTGAAACCATCTATTTGAATTTTCCCTGAGGTCAGACGAAAAAGTGTAATTCAATAAAAATGGATAAAAGAATCTAGTTGTGCGTGGTAATGTGTTTGTGAGTGAATGTGTGTGTGTGTGTGTGTGTGTGTGTGTGCGTGCATGTGTGTGTGAATATTGTTCGTACGTGCATTAAATGTAAAGCGCCTAGAGCTGTGCTCTCATGGGAGTGGGCGCTATAGAAATGGAGTAGATACATTATTATTATCATTATTATTTCATGCCTAAATCTTGAAGTACAACTTCAAATTCTGGGAAGCAGATATAGTGGGTGTAATTTTATCATAAAAGTTTGATTACTTATTGTGTGTTTGAAAAGGAAAGTTGAAGAATCATCTGAAAGTGATTTTTATAGCATTTATCATGAACACTTGTATTATTATAATATTTTTTGATGTGATCTACAGATTCGTGCCATGTACGCATTAGTCCCCCGCATCGTTGTCATCAAGTTCATTGAGATGTGCCCACAGTGCTCCAAAAGTCAACACAACAAGCGGTTTGCGTCCCAAAGTGGCAGCAACATCATCAGCGCAGATAAACTGGCGGGTGTAAGTTTAGGTTTGAATTTTTAAAATAGCTTTAGTAAGATTTTATGGCACTTGCAGCACAAATAGGTCATATGGTAAGTCTTGAAGATTAGAAGTGTTACTGGAGAAAGTTGTTGAAAGTTAGTTCAAAGAGGTTTGAGTTTGAATTTATTTGGTGTTGGTTTTGGTTTTCAGACTGTTCACTTATCATATATATATATATATTATATCTTCCATACGAAAATTGTCATAAATTAAACTTTCAGACAATTCTGACTATATCACCATTACCAACTGTCCTTCTTGAATACATTGTTCATGCAAACTGACTTGATGATCCACAGTCCTTTGCTGTTCAAAAACGTGAGCCTGAAGTTGAGGAAGGAGGTTTTGAAGAAGCTGTTGATAATGTAAGTGCTGGACAATATACAATGCACATTTTGTTCCTAATTCAGAAAAAAATAATTGTGAAAGATTGTTTCACCAATGAAATGCTTATAAGAGAAAGAGAAACTCTGTTGTTCTCTTCAGAGAAATTTTCCATAGCCACCTACAGAGAATGACTCTTTTTCTCTTTCTTTCTCTCTGTCTCTGTCTCTCACTCTCTCTCCCTCCCTCTCGATCTCTGTTCCCTCTCTCTTCCTCCCTCTCTCTTCCTCCCTCCCCCCTCTTTCTCTCTCTTCCTCTGGTTCTCTCTCTTACAACTGTCCCTTTCCCCTCTTGCTTTTCCTTTTTTTTTCAGGACACTTGCATTTATGTGTACATTTGAGCTTTTTAAGTACAAACAAAAACAACAACAACAGAAACCCAATAAATATGAGCTGTGTCTGCAAGTGAGCTGAATGAGGAATTAAAAAGTTTACTTGAACTATTTGCAAAGACATTTTTGTACCTACTTATTTTTGTTCTTCATCACTTGACACTAAATTCAATGTAGCTGTCTTTTACTGTAACAATGAAAATATAATGAGAGAAAAAAATCGCAGTTTCAAATACACGTAGACCTAATGATGGGTTTCTTCCTTGTGCAGGATGTTACGAATAATCAACAAGAAGTGACTAATGCCTTGCAAGAAATACTCTCTGCCAAAATTGCGAGCGGTGAGATGGATGGAGTTGTTCAAATTGAAAGTACGGACCCGTCATTGGACACGCCTGCCACAGTATTTTCATGCCACCTCTGCACTGAGCAATTTCCCAAGCGGAAAGCTTTGCAACAGCATATTCAGAGTCATCAAGATTTTCGGCCTGCTGTGGTATGTTTCTTACTAGAATTATCTTTTTTTGTTAGTACAAGCATTTAGTTTTATAAAAGATAAAAATCTTCATTAAACAAAAAATGTGGGACTTTTCACAGCAGTTTTCTGAAAGTTTGTCATTATTTCTTCGGTTGTTTCATTTTTTCATTTGCCTTCTGTTATTTGAGAATGTTTCGGTCTTTTCATAGTGATTAGTTTCAGTAATGGAAATAAGATATTCAAAAGGGATTGAAATACTTTAAAAGTTTTGTTTTCCAATTTAAAAAATTCATGATGAATTGTTCAACTTTTGTTTTCAAGAAAAGACCAGACTGCTAGAACTTGACATTTTTGTATTGCAGTTTCTTGTCATTTTTCAAAATAACATAAAACAGTGTATAAATGAGTTGCTATTGCTTTCTGTTTTGTTTCTTGTGGAAATGAAGACCAAGGTGCATCTTTTTTTAAATGAAACTCTTTATTCACTGTTTTCTACTAGCATCTGTGGTGCAGTGGTTAGGGGCTTCGCTGTCACACGCAAGAGACCTAAGATCAATTACTGAGTAGGGAGAATTTTTATCTAGTATCTTGGACTTTCTACTGGGATGTTTTATCCCTTTCGGCCTGGGTTGGCCCTGACAGGCAGGGTTGAAGCCAACCTCCAAATTGATCTAAATTTTATTGATGGGGGCATAAAATCACCTACTTATAATGAAAAAAATTCACTGCTATTTGTTCGCAGCCACTCCAGAGAGGAGCAGGATTCGGTGGTTCTGCTTCGAAGAGAAGAAAACTGAACATTGGCTTCAGCTCTCCTTACTCTGGGAAGCCTAGGAAGAGTACCATGGCGAGACGTCGGATGATCCTAGATGTCGACTCTAGCATAACTGCCGCCCAGGTTGGTATCAGTATCTGGTTGTTTTTATCCGTTCACTTTGGAGGACATAATCTGTTTAGTGTAACTGATCTATCTTTCGATTAAACCTCTTCACTTCCGCGCCCATAAAATTTACGGTCCTGATGCTCATATTAACATATGCAGTTTCAAGCGCCGTAAAACCTCTACTAAAACTTTAAACAGAAATTACATGCCACCTGTCACCTGTCACAATGGTTTTGTTCATCCATTGTTTCTCAACTCTTTCTATGCTGAGCGTTCCCCTCATATACTGGGCAGTTTTGTTATGGCAACTTGAAATTAGGTCTACCCAGGAAAATCAATCAAAACTGGGGCCCAGGTTTTGGGAGTATTCTCGGCTGTTCAACTGAATTGATTAACTCCTTTCCGAGACAATCCTTCACCTTCCCCAATCTCTGCTATGATGTTTTATTTCATGATGTTTTAGACCAGTGTCAGATTTTATGTTTTTATTACTTGATGTGTGTTGACATGATTAAATCTCATATGTTTTTAGTTTCTTAAAAATAGGTTTAGTAAGAGTTGAACAGCTCTTGGAACACAATAAAGTCATATAAATGCAGAAGATTAGAAGTGTTACAAGACAGTAACAAACACAAAAACGGAGAGATAAAGACGAAAGCATTTTGATAGGAAAGAAGGAGCAAACCACACCAGAGCACCCGCCAACCTCCGGCATCACATGTGCCAATCACCTGTGTAAATCATGTGTGTTCAAAGAATTTGTTAACATTTAATTTTACCCTTTGTGTGGTCTTTTTTCCCTCTTCAGGCCATAATGTTGGCAGCCTCGCGGCCAGACATCGAGCTGATGGCCATCAACTGTGTGGCAGGAAGGGTCAGTGTTCTCAACGCGTGTGAAAATGCCCTCAGGGTACTCAAAGCCTGCGGGAGAGAGGATGTAAGTTATTGTCCTGATCATTGTACTATCTCTTGTTCTTTTTCTACTCTTCCTTGTTGTTGTTGTTGTTGTTGTCGTCGTCGTCCTCCTCCTCCTCCTCCTCCTCCTCCTCCTCTTCGTCATCCTCCTCCTCCTCCTCCTCCTCCTCCTTTTCTTAATCATCA
>NW_004797337.1:501805-510395 GCF_000002075.1 Aplysia californica | reverse complement strand
GGGGGGGGTCTTTCTCTTATTTCTCTTTGCCTCTATTTTGCCTTGTAGCACAGTTATCATTAAGTCTGTATTTATGTTTCTGTTGGCTCTATTTTTTTCCTCCAGATCCATGTGTGTCGAGGTGCGGAGAAGTCTTTGCTTGGCCACCTGAGTAGAGAAGGAAATCTTCCTGGTGCAGCCTGGTCCCAGAAGGTTGATGGTCAAATCCAAGCGGAGCACTCTGTGTCCTCGCTGATCCGATGTATAAATGAAAATCCAGGTAGAGTTGAGTGTCTTTATTGACACTCGTCAACCAGCTATGTCTGTTCCTCTTCGCTGTTGTGTTTAAACGTGATTTGGGTGATAATAAGCACCCCTCAGGGCGGTGCCTCTGACTGAAGTGTCTTTAGGCCATTCCCAAAAGGGGGACATTTCTCATTCTAATGCACAGTAGAATTGTAAATGGGCTGATCCAACAATGTCATGCTCATAACTGTGCCTGAACTACAACAGGGAACTGCTGCTTTTTCTTTCCTAATCCTTACTATCATCAATTTCCTCTACTTTTGTATGTTTGTCACTCTCTTGTGACCCTCTATTTCCGGGGTGCCTTGATAGTGGAAGCAGACTTTGTGCTGCTGAAGCTAGAGAGGTGAGCAGAGTAAGTCTGATTCCCTGTAAGGACTTTTCTGTTGACATCCACCCCTGGGCACTCATATAACCTTATGCAGTTCCGAGCGCCGTAAAACCTCTACTACTGATAATAAGCTGGGGGAAAGGGGGTGGGTGTGCGGTGTTTTAAGTAAGGGGTGGGGAAGTGGTAGATCTATGCAGAAGCTGGGAGATAGGACTGGATTTTTTTTTTAAATGAGAGAGACAGAGAGAGAGACAGAGAGAGAGAGAGAGACAAAGAGAGAGAGAGAGATAGAGAGAGAGAAAAAGAGAGATTAAGAGATAGAGAGATAGAAAAAGAGAGAGAGACAAAGTGAGAGAGACAAAGAGAGAGAGGGGGTGGGGATGGAGGGGAGGGAGAGAGATAGAAAGAGTGAGAGAGACAGAGAGAGAGTAAAAGTATAGAAAAAAACCTGCAAAAAAGCAATAGGCAGTTATTTACATTCTGACACTGACTACTTTCACTGGATTCTGATCCAAGGTGATCCCATAAGGTACAAAAATTCCACTCATTTTGTGCAAATAGTAAAATTTTCATCATGAATTGATTTTGTTCATATGCTTACCAAAACAAATTTAAAATTAAAAAAACCCACCATCCCAGAAAAATCTGCTGCGTATGTCTGTTTACTCCTGGATCGACTACAAAAACAGCAACTGGATTCTATTCTCTGTGAGCTCACAAGTAATGTAAAGGTTTCCAATGCTTTTGTTTCAGGAGAAATTACCCTTGTGTGCCTGGGCCCTCTCACTAACTTAGCCCTGGCCCTTAGGCTGGACCCTCTAGTGGCCGACCACCTCAAGGATGTTTATATTGTTGGAGGAAATGTTGAAGGTAAGAGTGAAGTGTTCCTTTACAGTGTAGTGTTAAAAGCTTCAATTTTGGTTTTTAAAAATTGGAAACTTCAACTTTGATGTGAAGCATTTTGAACAAATGTCTTCTTGTGACACTTGTTACCTAACGTCGCCCAGCTTTTCTAATGTCTCAAATTAAAAATAATGTATGGTATTGTTTTCGTGTGCTCAAGAAATATTTCATCAAAATACTAATTCTAAATGCTGAAAAAAAGCCCCCCAAAATACATAATGATTGTACAATTTTTATTGTTAAAGAATGAAACATATATTTTTCTCTGTCTTGAAAAATTTGGCTTTTTGGGCTCAACACATTTGAACAACTTGCCAACGCTGTGTTGTGTAGTGTGACTTTTCAAGTGATCGGTGATTGTCTTCCAAATGTTTAGGTCAAGGAGATCTGTCCAGCTGTGCAGAGCAAAACTTCCTGCATGATCCAGAGGCCGCCCACATAGTCCTGCAAGAGATTAAAAATGCTCATATATTGCCTTATGAGGTCAGCGAAAGACACAAGATACCTTTTGTAAGTCAGGATATGTTCATTTCTTGTCTTGAAGTTTTTTGTTTGTGTCTCTTACAAGTAGTTGCACTTAAATTTCTTTATTCGCTGAATGTACTACTATTCCAAATTGAATTCGATAGTAATAGTCATTTATTGCCTTGCTATTGTGTTGATGAAATGTATTTCTGTTTTCTAAAAAAGATATACTCTGGTGGTTTTTACACTCCCCAAGGGGGCTCTCATGGCCTAGAGGTTAAGGTGTTTTCCTCTCATTCAAAGGTCCCAGGTTCGAATCCGGCTAGCGACGGAAAAATTTTCTTCTCTAAAATTATTTCATTTCATCTCCTTTCCTGCTCTCTAACAATGTTTTGTCGTCTGCTTTCGTCTCCACTTTCTGCCCCCACCCCTTCACCTCCTTTGCCCCTCCTCTGGGCTCCTGACTCTTTCTGCAGCCTTTCTACTGTTTCTCCTTGGCTCCTTCTTACTGCTGTCTTTCAGCCACACCCCTGGCCTTCGGGCTGGAAAGATCTACACCTAGCTTTCTTGGACAAGGGTGAAAAATCTCGGAGGTCCCCTGTGCAAGTTGTGCACGTTAAAAATCCGTTGGTGATCTAAAATCGATAGTAGTAGGCTTCGGCCACCAACCGGGCAAAATTTGAAATTTCCTACAAACTGAAAATGTTTAATGTGTCCAACGCTCTCATGTGACCTTATGCAGTTGCGACCGCCGTAAAACACTTCAAAAATAAAAGCTAAACACTCCCCATCTACACAATTTAGATCATTTAGGAAACGGGCTTTGACCTTGCCTGTGGGGGGGGGGGGGGGGCAACCTGGGCTGAGAGGGATATAATAGCCCAACACAAAGAATGAGATACTTGATAAAAATTCTCCCCACTTTGGAATTGAACTTACGCCTCCTGTGTGTGGCATCAGGGCACCAAACCGCTATACCACAGATTCTGGTTTTGTTTGTGTAAATTCTTTAATTAAGCTTAATTTTAATTTGAGGGTATAGTACTGAAAAGTAATCTTTTCCTTTTCCCAGGATCACTTTGTGGCGTGTCTGAACGCAGGCACGGAGAAATCTGTGTTCCTTATAGACTCCATGACGCAGGAGGAGCTACAGCATAGGACAAATGGAGTTGTCTCCCCAGATGTGTTTGCGGTTGCTATGGTGATCGATCCCACCATCGTGCTGGAGAAAGAGAAAGTTTTCGTGACTGTTGAGCTTAAGGGAGAGTACTCCAGGGGCCTGATGGTTGTGGACAGGAGAGGCTTCATGGGAAAGCCGCACAACGCGTTTGTCGTGAAAAATATGGACCTTAGCAAAACACAAGCCTTATTCGGAGTAGTGTTCAGCGGGCAGGATGTGAATGATGGCTGCTTGCCTGTCACGACTGTAGCCCCTACAAGGGAACATTCCGTGCCAATACTTTACAGAGAAGTTCGACTACCAGTTGTGTAATGTTTGTGTGTACAGTTTTCTTGGTGGTTTATTCTTGGTGATGCTGGTTGCCGTCATGAATACAGCTGTTCTCCGAAAGTTTTCTGGTTGATGTTTAAGATTTTCGCTCCCTGCTGCTTGAACTGCTCTAAGAAAGTTTGAGGATGTCAATGCAATAGTAGGTTTTTTGCTTTCATATTGTTCAAATTGCATTTTCAACTTGTTTTTTTAATTTAGTTTCATTACAAATCTTACAGCACTTGCAAGACAATTAAGTCATTCCTCCTAAGTGCCAAAGAAAAGAGGTGTTACAAGAAAGTACCAGAAACATAAATAAAAAAGGAGGAGAGGTAAGGGCGACTGATATTTGATAGGACAGAAAGAGCAAATCACATCAGAGGGCCTGACAATAAACTGCTTGAACTGCGGTAAGGAATCGTTGGAGATGACAATACAGCTTAGCTATTGTGCTTTCTTATCAGTTTAACTTAACTACATTTTGAACTTTGTTTTGCTGATACTAGTTGACCTTGAAAGACAAGAAATTGTAGGGGGGTGGACATAGAGGTAAGTGAGCGATAGGAGGGTGCCACATTGTTGTTTCTATCAGAACTGCACATTGTTGTTTCTATCAGAACTGCTCAGTGTTAAGATTGCGTCATATTGTTACTTTTCAAAATGGCTAATGGCAGTCTTACAAGAAGCAGATCAGTCTGTCTGTGTTTCTTTTCTCTGCACTAAATAAATGCTATATCGTATATATATATATATATGTTGATGTGCTTTTCCGCACTGAAACAAACAGAAAGAGGTAATGTCTGTCTCAAAAATGCTTTTTCTAAGTCTACATTTTCTCATGTTCAGAATGTACGGATATCCCTATGGCTGGCTTTCCTTCGAAACAAAAACTTGTGTCCTTCGGAATGGTACCTCATTTTCCTCCGCACACTCAGCAGCAAATAGGTTATCTGCTTTCAGTAAAGATGTAATATGTGATTGTGAATGGAAGAAGTATACTTAACAGGCAAAAACACTGTAACGTTCCCAGGTGTTTGAAGTGGTAATTGGAAATGAAACTGCTAACCAAAATTAATGTTGAGAATTTGTGTCAGCCTTCAAGGGGATACATGTGACTGTGGACAAACACGTACATGTCTTTTTATTTAAACAATACTCAACTGTTTGTATGTTTGTGAGAAGGGAGAGAGCGAATGAGGGACAGAGAAAGAGAGAAAGAAAAAGAGGGAGAGAGAGAGAGAGAGAGAGAGAGAGAGAGAGAGAGAGCAGTGATGGGGGTGGGGATGAGGAGGAGTCATAATCTGTATTCCAGATGGATTTTATTATGTTATTTAGTAAAAAGGCTATGCCGCTGATGCGTAGGAAGGAAAGATATGACAAAGTTTGTCAACAATCAGCTTTTATTTGTCATTGAAAAGCTGCCATCTTGAATTTCATCTGTGAATAGCGCACGTTGAGACTTGTTCACTCTCAATAAGTATATTATATTAAAAATATGTCATAGAATCTGGTTTTGAAAAGTTAAGTGAAAGTGTGAACTTTTTTTTTACAGAGACTTAAGATTTTTTTTGTAATTTCTATAAGAACCATGTCATATTTCACAAAATCAAACGAACATTTTTAAAAAAGTGAAATTATGGGGTTTTTTAAATGGCTTTTTTAACTGGTTTTGTGTTGTTACAAAGTGTCTTTGAGTCACATGGCGTAGTATTATTAATTATGTACTTTTGTTTATGTTGTACAAGGGAAAAGATCTAAACAAAACTAATAGTATGTACCTGGCATAATTGCCGAGATGCGGAAGTATTTTTGTATGTTACAAATTTTGCTTTGTATGTGTTTTAAATACAAAGAATTTACATGAATGAAAATATTTCTGAACCAGAAAAACTGTTCCCTTGGTCTGTGTTTTGCTGTGTGTGTGCTAGACTGTAGTTAGTTAACCTTTCAGGTGTCGTGACGGCATCGGCCGTCAGGGTCACTTCAGTGGTGCCGCGGCCGATGACAGCTGATCAACGATGTTCCATAGTAATATTAGGCCTACAAATAAAAATGCGAATACGAATGTCGACGAGTCCTATACTTGAATAGCAGTTTATAAGTGTTTACTTTTACGACTTTAGTTTTAGTTTTTAACTTCTAACTTGATGAAATTCGAGCTCTTAAAACTGTCAAATCTGCGCTTCTATTTAGATCTAGAGATCCAAACTTGACTTAAAGACGTTTGAACCTTTTGAAGGTCCCTCTAGTTTGTGCACTTCAAGCTGTTCTCGAACTAGATCGGACTTATATTTGAATTATTTTCTGGAAACCAAAGTGATGAGGATGATGCTTTTGAAGGAATACCACAAAAACCATTCTCCATCATGAGTGAAACTAATAGATTTATAATTATAAGACCACATCACAGATTAGCCCCCCCCCCCCCCCTCCCCAGGGCAGTGCAGTGCTACTGACTGAAGTATCTTTAGGTCATTTCTAAAGGGGGATATTAACATGTTCTTATGCTCAGTAGAATTGTAAATGGGTTGATTTATCAATGTCATACTCATTGTGCCAGAACAACGTTGGGGGGGGGGGGGGGGGGGGGTGCTGCTTTTTCTTTACTATCGTCATTTTTCCTCTACTTCCTTTGAATGTTTGTCACTCTCTTGTGGACTGCAATTTCCAGGGTGCCTTGATTGTCGAAGCAGAAAGACCTTGTGCTGTTGAGGCTAGAGAGGTGAGCAAAGTAAGCCTGATTTCCCGTTTGGACTTCTCTGTTGACATCTACCCCTTTGCGCTCATTTGACCTTATTATGCAGTTGCGAACGCCATAAAACCTTACTACAGTGGAATCCTGTTATAACGAGAGGGAGGGGGACGGGTGCAAAATATCCGTTATAGCAGTATTCTCGTTTTAAGGGATCCACTAATCAATTCACGGAAGGCCTAGATAATCTTGATTACACTGGCCTATCACACGATGCGTTCTGCGCATGCCACTCCCTCCCCATTCGTTCGCTCAGGTCTTCGTGGTTGGCACACGTAGGCTCTCCCATTCTTTGTTTGGCTAGATCACCAACAAGTTTCTCAACTGGCGAGGTTTTACATGATGTATAATTAGCTTGTGCACTGTGCTCAGCAGCAGCAGTTTTCTACTATTACTGACTCGTGTGTTTGTCTGATTGCGTTTTTTATAGCAGTATTTTATTTACAAAGACAAAGAAGGGGAAAAAACGGGGTTTTGGAATAGTGTCTTTACAACAGACTTCTCGTAATTTTTCAATTGAGGACTCATTGTAAGTGGACTCCACTGTAAAACAAACAGATCAGGGTTTGACTTCCAAGAGGAGGTATGGTATATGTAAGGTCAGTTTGAAATTATTTTAATATATAATAATACAATAGACTGAAAGACAACAGTAAGAAGAAGCGAAGGAGTAGCAGTAGAAAGAATCAGGAGCCCAGAGGAAGGGGCAAAGGAGGTGAGGGGGTGGGGGCAGAAAGAGGAGACGAAAGCAGACGACAGAACATTGCTAGAGAGCAGGAAATGAGGTGAAAGGAGACAAATTTAGAGAAGAAAATTTTTCGGTCGCTACCCGGATTCGAACCTGGGACCTTTTGAATGAGAGGCCAACACCTTAACCTCTAGGCCACAAGAGCCCCCGACTATTTATTAAACTGTAAAATAACATTTTGTCTTAGTTTCCAAATTGCGTTGGGATTTCATTTTCATTTCAAATACATGAACCGGTAGTCAAAGTTGCCCAAGATGGCCACTCAATGTCGAGGACAAAAATGATTGTTCTAGACAGATACATGTACATGTCTTCGACAGTGTAAAAAATTAAAAAGTATGGCTTTAATGTCCCTAACACACCTTTAGGTCATTCAGTGTCATAATATTTTTTAAAATTTGCAATGGGGAAGTTGGAAGTGATTGTTTAAACAAGGTAGTGATTGTCTAGAACAGGTGGCCATTAGAACAGTTTCAACTGTAGTTTGAATCAGAAGTCTTGTTGCATCTCTCACAATATCAGAAAAAATGTTTGCTTCCAGAATCAGGTAAACGCTTCCCACGTGAGCTAGATTCAATTCACATCTACTCTGTCTTGACTCTTTGCTCTCTACATGTATTTATTAATATCTGTTTCTAGCTAGCTTTGTGAAGGAAATCACCCCAGAAAATAGTTTTTGCTGTCGTTCATGTAATACCTTCATCTATACGTTCTTACTAACGTTCTCTGACCGTCTAGGCCTTCATACACTGCTCAGACATGGAACAATACAGAGAACCTCAACCAATGTCACAAATCGGTATGTCATGTGTACGTGTGCGTTTCTAAAAATCTGTGCTGAAATTCTTCAAATCAGGACACACTGACTTGTGTGTAAAAGAGTACCGGAATGCTCTAAGCTTGTGGCTGATCTGTTGTTTTGGAACTGAATACATGCATGATACTATCTTCACAATTGGGTTAAAATTCTCAAAGTTTTTCTCTTTTCTAGAAAATAGCATCTGAACAGTGTAAGAAAAGAAAAACTGAAGTTTTCAAGACATCTTTTTAATGGCATCAGTGGTATGGAAAACCCCCAAATATGTAATATACAAAATGAGATGCACAGTGATTTACAATGTAATGATTGCATAATATATCAAATGATGAGTTAAAAACCCTCCCCCTCTCATCCTCGTGCCTCAACACCCTCTTTTTCTTCATTCTTATCACTTTCGTTCATTTTTCACTCACTCTCTTCATTATAGTTGTGCACTTCAACTTCAAGGAAAAAAAGAAAACGTAAATTAAGACCAAGAATTTTGTTCACTTTAAGAGGAACGTTTATGTTAGTGAGGATATATATACTAGTGGACTCCATGGTATTTATGCAGAGAGAAGAATCATCAAACTTACGTGACCTGCGAGGGTTTTTTTTTACCCTTATTTGAGCAATCTAGGTGTTCGACCTTACCTACCATAAGACCAGCGTTGTTTCTGAATTTCAGCAGTAAGATGGAGCAAAGGAGTAGCGGTAGATAATCAACAGAAAGAGTTAGGAGGGGGCAAAGGTGGTGAGGGGGCAAAGGTGGTGAGGGGGTGAGAGCAAAAAGTGGAGACGAAATGAGACAACAGAAC
>NW_004797337.1:496779-500860 GCF_000002075.1 Aplysia californica | reverse complement strand
GAGGAGGAGGAGGAGGGAGGAGGTGGAGGAGGAGGAGGGTGGAAGGGGAGGGGGTGGGAGGCGAAGAGTGCAGGGGTACCGTGAAAGAACAAAGGCATTGTTATGATGGACGAGTGCGTCAGCTCAGGGGTGACCACTATATCCACAACTTTTTTTTTCTTCACTACTAATTAACCCATTTATTGCCACATCTCCCTCAAATATATAGTGTGGTTAAAAAATCCGTGGCGCAGCTCATCCTCAAATATCTCTTCAATGGGTGAATCAAAGCAATCCATACTTTTCACAGCAGTTTGTATCAATTTGCCTAAACTTAATCAGTATTTTCCCACAAAAAAATAAAGTTAGATAAAAAAATTTCTGCCATAAATTTGTATAAAATACTACAAATCTAAGTCATGCGGAAAGTAGGATTATTAACCCCATTTACTTTACCCACTTCTCACAGACATTTCGCATACGCGTATATGGCTTGCGTCACAGCTCACAAATGGTACTTTTTAGGGGCAAAACTTGAAACAAAAACATTAATTTTTATTGTGAACACATTTTTAAAGTAAAGGTTCTCAAAACATGGGTTCAATAAAGATAGGGGAAAAAATGACGAACTCACTTTTAACAGTGATTGTGTATTGCCCCAGTTGTAAACTTTTTAAAATCTATAAAAGCAAATGACTTGGATTTTTTACTAGCATTTATGAAAACGTTTTCCAGAATACAGCTAACAGGTTTTTACAAAAATATTGATCTGCTGTTTTGCAAAAGCTGGAGGATTATGTTCGATGGTTTAGGAAATATTTGACAATAAGTTGCTCCACGAATTTTTGATCACACTAAAATTAAATATAATTAATATTACATTTTAGATAGTTCAAGTTTGCTTGGAATAGCATCTATTATTTTTCAAAAAGAGCCGCTTTTCTTCATCAAAGTCAACTTTAAAGTTTCCTCGTTTCTTGATAAGCTTTATATAGACCAGTAGTTACAGACTATTATTGGGAACCACGTGTGTCCAATGATGTCCGGCTGACAGAGAAAGACTTAAGGATTAAGACGATTGCATAATAACAACTCCGCCCAGGGTAGTGACATAAAGTGTTTTACGGCGCTCGCAACTGCATAAGGTCATATGAGGGCGCGGGACACACCTAATATTTTCAGTTGGTAGGAATTTTGAATTTTGCCCGGGTGGCGGCCGAAGCCTACTCTTATCGATTTTAGACCACCAAGGGATCTTTAACGTGCGCAACTTGCACACGGGCCCTCCGAGATTTTTTCGCCCTTGTCCGAGAAGGCTATAAGGTGTAGATCTTTCCTACCAGAAGATCAGTGGCGTGGCAGAAAGACAGCAGTAAGGAGAAGCGAAGGAGTAGCAGTAGAAAGGCTGCAGAAAGAGTCAGGAGCCCAGAGGAAGAGGCAAAGGAGGTGAAGGGGTGGGGGCAGAAAGAGGAGACGAAAGCAGACCAAAGAACATTGCTAGAGAGCAGAAATGAGGTGAAAGGAGACAAATTTAGAGAAGAAAATTTTTCGGTCGCTACCCGGATTCGAACCAGGGACCTTTTGAATGAGAAGCCAACACCTTAACCTCTAGGCCACGAGAGCCCCCCTGGATAAAGGCTGGTGGTGAGGTGCGAAAAAGTGTAACGATTGAATTTTTACACTTATGACGCAATGTCATGGTATTGAAAGATTTGGGATGGCTTGAAATTTTTTTTAAACACAAAGGCGAATGGCCAGTCGGTTTACACCTCCAGGTCCCTCCCTCCCTACTCCTCTCCCCTCTATGCCGAAAACCAGGCAGTCACGCATGGATTACACACGTGGATTAGGAAAAAGAATTTAAAATTATTCTGCTCAAAACCTGGACCGGTCAACTAGTCGCAGATAGCGTCAGTTTAGAGGTTGGACGTTCTAGAGTTCGCATCAATACGCCTGTTGCCTGTTGCTACATTTTGAGAGTTTGGATTTCTTGTGTTCATAAACACCGGAGAAAGATTTTGGCTTGACTTGAAAGTTTAGACTTCTTGCCTTCAGATATATCTGAGAAAGATTTCGGCTTGTCTTTCAAGTTTGGTCTATCTTGCGTTCAGAGACATGTGAGAAAGATTTCGGCTGGACTTTCAGTTCCGGACTTTTTCGCGCGACGTCGTAACGACCAGTACCTCGCCTGTTTCTACAATTTGTGCGCTGTGTTTTTCCCTATCTTCGGCGCCGTTTTCCACAATCTTGGGTCAAGTCGTCTTCTGCCACCACGTTGCGCGGACCAGGATTTGCACGAGTAATGGAGAGGTCGGAGTTACCAACGAGAGAGCTCGACGGGTTACAGAGTCAGACCCATAACTCTAGCAGTACTAATGAGTGTTCTACGTTCATCAAGCGCAGACACGAGCTGTAATGACAGTGTGCTTCATTCATCAATTGCAGACAAAGCCTGTCGTGCTTGTGTGCTTCATACAACGAACCTAGCCAGTAATGTCACAGTGCTTCAAACAACGAACACGGGCCTAGCCAGTAATGTCACAGTGCTTCAAACAACGAACACGGGCCTAGCCAGTAATGTCACAGTGCTTCAAACAACGAACACGGACCTAGCCAGTAATGATAGTGCTTTATACAACGAAGACTTCAACTGTAAACAACACTGGCGGTGACTGTGTACGTACCGAAACATTCCCTACCAACTCGAGTAAACAAAAGCGAAGACAAAGAAAGCGACACACGAACCGTTTGTGTTTCTCTGACCTGTTAGAGCCCACTGGAGAGAAATTGGGTAGCGGGTCCGTTGGTGGAGTGTCCACCTTCAGAAACAAGGAAACAGGGAGGGAATACGCAGTGAAAGTCATCAGGAAGTGTCGCGGGGAGGGACTCTATAGAGTGAAGAGCGAGATTGAGATATGTCAGAGATACCAGAACTGCGAGAGCATCCTCAATTTCTTGGATTTCTATACCTCAGGAGATACGTATTTCTTCGTATTCGACAAGATTTCAGGAGGCGACCTGGGCTATGTGTATGAATCAACACCGTATCTGAGTCTGAGCGAGTCTCAGGCGTCACGAGTGACTGGCGCCGTCGCCCGAGCGCTCCGGACACTTCATAGCGACGGCGTTGCACATAGAGACATTAAGCCAGAGAACATTTTATGCCACTTCCCAGGGGAGATCACCCCAGTCGTCCTCTGCGACTTTGGCCTAGCAAGTGACCCCCCCTTCTCGATGTGACCCCTTTGACTTTGTGACATAACCAATCCCGCCCTGGAGTTGTTTGTGTGTATTTCTGAGTTTTTTATGAGTGCTTGCTTGAGCTTTTGTGTGTGCTTGTCTGAGCATAAATATTCGCTATTCTCACGAATTATTTTGTTTCAATTTCAAGTGATGTGGTCTTGACATGTGAGAGTACTGATTGTGTTGAAATGTGGAAGATTTGCTTATTTTTCTCTAGTTTTAAAATTAATTGGTCTTTCCTTATACTTATAGATCATTTAATAAAGTTACCTCTGCCTAGAAGCAACTGGACACGATAGGCTTTATAATTTATTTTGTTGTTCTTTTCCTCCTATTTTCTTCTTATTTTCCTCTTGTTTTCCTCTTTTTTCCATCTTTTTTTTTCTCTCTTTATTTTCCTCTTTTTTTCCTCTCGCTTTTCTTGTAACTTTCCTAATATTTCCCATTTTAACTTTTATTTAATTTTCCTTTTTATTTTCTCTTTTTTCCCTCTTGTTTTTCTTTTTATTTTCCTCGCATTTTCTTCTTATTTTCCTCTTATTTTTTTCCTTATTTTTCTTTTATTTTAAAATTGGTATTTCCTTTCATAAAAATTGATGTTTCTGGTTCTTTTTATAATTCAATAAAGTTGCCTCTGGCTAGAAACTACAGGAAATTGTTGTTCTTTTATTGCTTTTTCTGGTGTTGGTGTTGTAGTAGTATTAGCTGTTGGTGTTGTTGGATGATGATGATGATGATGATGATGATGGTGATGATGATGAGAGAAGGACACCAATTGTCGGAACTCAAAAGACATTCAGATGACCACCTCCATCTACCTAGACATATTGAGCTCTGTGCAGAACAGTTTTTACAGCCA
>NW_004797337.1:494791-496295 GCF_000002075.1 Aplysia californica | reverse complement strand
TTACAGAGGGCAAAGAGCGGCTTCCATAACATTGTCCGGTCTAGGAATATTGTGATTCAAGTCTAGACCCTAGAGATACTTTGCTTACAGAAGGTTAGAAGACGAATATAATGCGCGGAGTAATTTATGCAAATTGTTCTATTTAAAGTGTGAGATAGATTCAACTATCAGCTTATATATAAACTATCAGCTTTTATATCACGTATGAGATAGGTGATATATAAGCTGATAGTAGAATCTATCTATCAGCTTCTATATCATGTGGCAGATAGATTCTACTATCAGCTAATATTTCACGTGTGATATACACGGATTTATTTCACAGGAATTGCAACCCTAAAACAACCCCAAGTATGGTATAAAACAATATCTTAACTTTGAGAATCTTTTCCACCATTAATGTACGGAACATATTTATTATATATTAGGCCTTTATATATAATATGCCTCTTTTCTTGAAAGGAGACAAATTTAGAGAAGAAAATTTTTCGGTCGCTACCCGGATTCGAACCAGGGACCTTTTGAATGAGAAGCCAACACCTTAACCTCTAGGCCACGAGAGCCCCCCTGGATAAAGGCTGGTGGTGAGGTGCGAAAAAGTGTAACGATTGAATTTTTACACTTGTGACGCAATGTCATGGTATTGAAAGATTTGGGATGGCTTGAAATTTTTTTTAAACACAAAGGCGAATGGCCAGTCGGTTTACACCTCCAGGTCCCTCCATCCCTACTCCTCTCCCCTCTATGCCGAAAACCAGGCAGTCACGCATGGATTACACACGTGGATTAGGAAAAAGAATTTAAAATTATTCTGCTCAAAACCTGGACCGGTCAACTAGTCGCAGATAGCGTCAGTTAAGAGGTTGGACGTTCTAGAGTTCGCATCAATACGCCTGTTGCCTGTTGCTACATTTTGAGAGTTTGGATTTCTTGTGTTCATAAACACCGGAGAAAGATTTTGGCTTGACTTGAAAGTTTAGACTTCTTGCCTTCAGATATATCTGAGAAAGATTTCGGCTTGTCTTTCAAGTTTGGTCTATCTTGCGTTCAGAGACATGTGAGAAAGATTTCGGCTGGACTTTAAGTTCCGGACTTTTTCGCGCGACGTCGTAACGACCAGTACCTCGCCTGTTTCTACAATTTGTGCGCTGTGTTTTTCCCTATCTTCGGCGCCGTTTTCCACAATCTTGGGTCAAGTCGTCTTCTGCCACCACGTTGCGCGGACCAGGATTTGCACGAGTAATGGAGAGGTCGGAGTTACCAACGAGAGAGCTCGACGGGTTACAGAGTCAGACCCATGACTCTAGCAGTACTAATGAGTGTTCTACGTTCATCAAGCGCAGACACGAGCTGTAATGACAGTGTGCTTCATTCATCAATTGCAGACAAAGCCTGTCGTGCTTGTGTGCTTCATACAACGAACCTAGCCAGTAATGTCACAGTGCTTCAAACAACGAACACGGGCCTAGCCAGTAATGACAGTGCTTCAAACAACGAACACGGA
>NW_004797337.1:491974-494691 GCF_000002075.1 Aplysia californica | reverse complement strand
ATCATCATCATTATCATTATCACCATCTGTATTATTATTATCACCATCATCATTATCATTATTATCATTATTTTATTATTACTATTATAATTATCTGTATCACCATCATCGTTATTATTATAAGTACCTACATGTTCTCTTCTTGCTCCCTTCGTTTACTAAAGGAACACACAAAGCAGAAGCTATCAAGGTCTATGACTGAAGCAAGAACAATCATTCAAATGAAGAACAGGGGAAAAACGACGGTCGTCAAGAACTGAAAATAGTGAAGTTACCAATTTTGAACACTTGTTGACTGACTCACAAGCATTTAAAATTGGCACCCCCACAATTTCTAGTTTGTGACAACCGTCGACTTTCCACTGTGCTCTTCAAATACGTTGAAGCATATCAATATCAGACGGGAAAATGAAAAGAGAAATTGAAATGTGCGGGTACAAAAGTCATGCATTATTAACAATATCATTATCACTAACATTAACAGTATCATTATCATTAACATTGTCATTAACAATATCATTATTATTAACACTGTCATTAATTCTTTATGGAATTGTCAGACACATTTGTCCGACCAAAAACAGATCAAAGTAGTGTTGTGGCACATTTCAAGCCCACATACACAAACCAGAAACACAACATTGGACATTTCATATTGATATAAATGTTCTTGCCTGCCTTTTAAAGTTCAGAAACAGAAAATAGAATTGGACAATATGTATAGATACAACGAAGTTAAGCCTTTTTCAAGCATTCGAATGGGTAGGATTTGCTTCTTCATTGAGTCAACAATATCATTATCGTTATCATTAACGTTGTCATTAACAATATCATTAACATTGTCATTAACAATATCATTATCATTAACATTGTCATTATCTATAACGCTCTTACTACATGTCATCTTGCTCTCTTCACTTGCTAGAGTAACACACAAATCAGTAGCTAGTTTAGTTTTAGTAGAGGTTTTACGGCGCTCGCAACTGCATAAGGTCATATGAGCGCTAAGGGGTGGATGTCAACAGAGAAGTACTTCCAGGGAATCAGACTTACTCTGCTCACCTTTCTAGCTTCAACAGCACAAAGTCTGCTTCGACTATCAAGGAACCCCGGAAATGGCAGGTCACAAGAGAGTGACAAACATACAAAATAAGAAGAGGAAAAATGACGACGGTAAGGACTAGGAAAGAAAAAGCAGCAGTTCCCTTTTGTAGATCAGGCACAGTTCTGAGCGTGACATTGATGAATCAGCCCATTTACAATTCTAAAGTACATGAACGAGAAATGTCCCCCTTTTGGGAATGGCCTAAAGACACTTCAGTCAGTGTGGCACTGCTCCGGGGGTATTAACTCTTTATAGACGCGTCACACACATTTCTCCAACTAAAAACAGATCAAAGTCAGTGTTGTGGCACATTTCAAGCCCACATATACAAACCAGAAACACAACATTGGACATTTCATATTGATATAAATGTTGCCTGCCATTTTAAGTTCAGAAACAGAAAACAGAATTGGACAATTTGTATAGATATAACGAAGTTTTTCTAGTCATTCGAATGGGCAGGATTCGCTTCTTCATTGAGTCAACAATATCATTATCATTAACGTTGTCATTAACAATATTATAATTAACAATGTCATTAACAATATCATTATCTATAGCACTCCTAATACATGTTCTCCTCTTGCTCTCTTCATTTGCTAGAGTAACACACACAGCCGTAGCAGCAAGGTTCAGAAATACACAAAGCCGTTGCTAGCAAGGTTTAGAACTACACAAAGTCGTAGCTAGCAAGGTTTACAACTACACAAAGCCGCAGCTAGTAAGGTTTACAACTTGTCTTACAAGGTCGTCATCAGTTCCTGATGAACAAACAGTCATTATTACAATATCCGTATAATATCGGCCTGCTCTCTACAACACCAATCCCCCCCTCCTCTTGTATCACGTTCATTGCTCTCTTCAAAATGCTGAAATGGTATAGGATTAACGCCCCTATCAATACTAGTAGCTTATTTAAAGGGCAGGACCTCAGAGTTTAACGTCCGAAAGGACCGAGCCAAATGGGAAATTCGTGTAAAGTGCTTTTTCAAAGGACACTACGTCGGACCGAACTGAGGCTCGAACACGTATTTTCACTAACCACTAGGCCACCGACGCCACTTTGATATAGATTTAACGCCCCTATCAACACTATTAGGAATATCCCTTCTCAGTCATGCGGGCAAAATGTTTGCCAAAATACTGGAAATGAAAAAGACCAATTGTAGAGACTCAACTCAGTGAATCTCAGTTTGGCTTCAGAAAATGCAGGGGTTGTACTGACGCTATTTTTACATTAACTTAATGATTAAGACAGTTGGGTGAGACTGCCATTGCACATGACAAACACCTCAATATCGTCTTCGTGGATCAGGAAACGGCGTTTGACCGGGTAGATAGATGTCAACTGTGGGATGTCTTAGAGGAATATGGTGTAAGAGGACAATTGACGGAGAACATCATGTCACTTTATAAAAACAGCCTGTGTGCCGTAAGATCAACAGAAGGACTATCGGGCTGGTTCCCCATCAGGTCTGGGTTTTTTAAAGTTTTTTTTTTTTTTTTTAGCATAGTATGGGGTTTTACGGCGCTCGCAACTGCATAAGGTCTGGGGTGAGACAAGGGTGTGTTCTCTCTCCGATTCTCTTTATCACTTACATGGATAAGATCA
>NW_004797337.1:489844-491874 GCF_000002075.1 Aplysia californica | reverse complement strand
ATTAAATACAACTCCAACAAGTAGAGAAATTAAATATTTGGGAAGCATTTTCACCCAAGATGCGCGTATGGACAAAGAAATAGAAACAAGAACTATGAAGGCAACTGCAGTGATCTGCCAGCTAGCACCCATGCTAAGTTGAAAGAACATCCCAAACGAAGTGAAATCCCAGTTCATCAATAGCATCTTCATACCAACATTATGATTAACACACCAATGCCAAACAGTCTGCTTTTTTTTGTTTTTGTTTTTTTGTAAAGTGTTTTACGGCGCTCGCAACTGCATAGGTCATATGAGCGCGCGGGACACGCCTAATATTTTAAGTTGGTAGGAAATTTTGAATTTTGCCCGGGTGGCGGCCGAAGCCTACTCTAATCGATTTTAGACCAAGGGATCTTTAACGTGCGCAACTTGCACACGGGCCCTCCGAGATTTTTCGCCCTTGTCCGAGAAGGCTAGGTGTAGATCTTTCCTACCAGAAGATCAGGGGTGTGGCAGAAAGACAGCAGTAAGGGGGAGCCAAGGAGTAGCAGTAGAAAGGCTGCAGAAAGTCAGGGGCCCAGAGGAGGGGGCAAAGGAGGTGAGGGGGTGGGGGCAGAAAGTGGAAATAAAGCAGACAACAGAACATTGCTAGAGAGCAGGAAAGGAGGTGAAAGGAGACAAATTTAGAGAAGAAAATTTTTCGGTCGCTACCCGGGATCGAACCTGGGACCTTTGAATGAGAGGCCAACACCTTAACCTCTAGGCCACGAGAGCCCCCCAAGAGAGAACGTGTGGGAGACGTGTTTTTGTACATGCTTATACTGTTATATTGTGTGTGAGTGGTTGGCGGGTGCTCTGATGTGGTTTGCTCCTTCTTTCCTATCAAACATCTATCGTCCTTATCTCCTCTCCTTTTTGTGTTTATTACTTCCTTGTAACACGTCTAATCTTCGGCACTTATCTGACCTTGTGTTGCAAGTGCCGCAAAACTCTTACTAAAACTAAAACTAAAACCTCTTACGAAAAAAAAAAATACCGCGTAAAATAGTTACTGCAAAACGTCATGAAGAAAAAAGCCTCCAGAAGATGCAGGATTGTGAAGAGAGTTTCACTCACGTAAAGTATGGCTTTCTTTTGCACGGCGACAAGAAGATAAGCTCCCTGCACCAGCAAATGAGGTAGCGGCACTGGAGGTCGTGGTCGACCCTGCACCTCTTCCTGTTCTTCCCTTACCTCTGCCTATCGATCTAGCACCTGTTGCCTTACCTCTGCCTATCGATCCTGCACCTGTTGCAGGTGATCTGCCTGTTCTTCCCTTACCTCTGCCTATCGATTCTGCACCTGTTGCAGGTGATCTGCCTGTTCTTCCTTTACCTCTGCCTATCGATCCTGCACCTGTTGCAGGTGATCTGCCTGTTCTTCCCTTACCTCTGCCTATCGATCCTGCACCTGTTGCAGGTGATCTTCCCGTCCGTCCCTTACCTCTGCCTATCAATCATCTACCTCTGCCTGTCAATCATCTTCCTCTCCCAGTCGACTACGCACCTTCAGGTGTCGACTACGCCCCCCTCCCCCTGGCTGGCAAGGAAGACATCAAATGCCAAAAACCTCCATCTCAAAAACAGAAGTTATGAAGGTCAGTAGAAACCCAGGGAAACTCAATATTCTTATTGATTAAATACAACTCCAACAAGTAGAGAAATTAAATATTTGGGAAGCATTTTCACCCAAGATGCGCGTATGGACAAAGAAATAGAAACAAGAACTATGAAGGCAACTGCAGTGATCTGCCAGCTAGCACCCATGCTAAGTTGAAAGAACATCCCAAACGAAGTGAAATCCCAGTTCATCAATAGCATCTTCATACCAACATTATATAATTAACACACCAGTGCCAAACAGTCTGCTTTTTTTTTTGTTTTTGTTTTTTTGTAAAGTGTTTTACGGCGCTCGCAACTGCATAGGTCATATGAGCGCGCGGGACACGCCTAATATTTTAAGTTGGTAGGAAATTTTGAATTTTGCCCGGGTGGCGGCCGAAGCCTACT
>NW_004797337.1:474956-482456 GCF_000002075.1 Aplysia californica | reverse complement strand
GAACAATTTCGAAAAGGGTTTCATGAAATCCATCAAAAGTTTGTGTTTGTGTTTGAGATGGATTGAGTTTCTCTAGACATTCCAAGTGAAACCCATCCCAGTCCGCTCTTTTAAGATTGGCGTGTATGTGTGCGTGTGCGTGTACGTGTGCACGTGTGCATGTGTGTACGTGTGTACGTGTGCACGTGTGTACGTGTGCACGTGTGCACGTGTGTACGTGTGTACGTGTACGTGTGCACGTGTGTACGTGTGCGTGTGTACGTGTGCGTGTACGTGTACGTGTGTACGTGTACGTGTGTACGTGTGTACGTGTACGTGTGCGTGTGTACGTGTGTACGTGTACGTGTGCGTGTGTACGTGTACGTGTGCGTGTGTACGTGTACGTGTGCGTGTGTACCTGTGCGTGTGTACGTGTACGTGTGCGTGTGTACGTGTGTACGTGTGCGTGTGTACGTGTGCAAGTGTGTACGTGTGCGTGTGCAAGTGTGTACGTGTGCGTGTGCACGTGTGTGTACGTGTGCGTGTGCACATGTGTGTACATGTGTGAGTGTGTACATATGTGCGTGTGTACATATGTGCGTGTGTACATATGTGCGTGTGTATGTGCGTGCGTACATACGTGTGTACACGCGTGTGTACATACGTGTGTGGGTGTATGTGGGTGTATGTATGTGGGTGTATGTACGTGGGTGTATGTACGTGGGTGTGCGTACGTGGGTGTGCGTACGTGGGTGTGCGTACGTGGGTGTGCGTACGTGGGTGTATGTACGTGGGTGTGCGTACGTGGGTGTGCGTACGTGGGTGTGCGTACGTGGGTGTGCGTACGTGGGTGTGCGTACGTGGGTGTGCGTACGTGGGTGTGTGTACGTGGGTGTGTGTACGTGGGTGGGTGTATGTGGGGTATGAAGGTAGGTGTGTGTGTACGTGTGTGTACGTGTGTGTACGTGTGTGTACGTGTGTGGTCGCTTTTAAGGACTAACGGGCTAACCCAGATTTCCAGGTTTTCCAAAAATCTTGACCGACAACAAAAGTGGGCATTGACCTACGTTTTGGAGAAGTTTGGTTTCATTGTTGTGTAATGATAATAATAATAATGAAGATCATTTCTATAGCGCCCACTCCCGTATAAACACAGCTCTTGGCGCTTTACATAAATGCATTTACGAACAATATTCATGCACGCGACACACACACACAAATACACACTCATACACACACAAACACACACACATATACACATACACACACACAAACACACGCATACACACAACAAGCACACATGTGCACACACATGTATGCCAAACACACACACTCACACACACACACACACACACACACACACACACACACACACACACACACACAGAGACATATTTGTATGTGTGTATGTTTTGTTATAGAAAAAAACAACTTTTTTAAGAGAAAATAAGATCCAAAAACTGTAACTTCGATTTTCTCAAAATAACATTTCATGGGATAGCCCACTTGTGCCTAAAAGCGACAATGTTTGTGTGTGCGTGTATGTGCGTGCGCAAGTGTATCCGTGCGCAAGTGTGTGCGCCTGTATGCGGGCGCCTGTGTGCGTGTGTGTATGCGTGCGTGTGTGTTCCCGGGCTTTTTTGTGTTTAAAGTATGTGATTTTTGTATTTAACTGTGTGTGTGCATGTGTTTGAGTGTACATTTATGTAGTAGTATAGGGTTTTACGGCGCTCGCAACTGTGTACATTTGTGTGTGCGTGTGCGTGTGCGTGTGCGTGTGCGTGTGCGCAACTTTTTGTTTACGCGGTTTTTCACTGTTATTTTGAAGACAGCAACCATTTATGAAATAAGGGGGAAATGGTCGCTTGGAAAAAGGGAAAAATAGTGTGGCAAACAAATCGCCCAAATATGCCACAAAATGTCAGTTCTCTGGAGGCACACACACACACACACACGCACACACACACACACACGCACACACACGCACACACGCGCACACACGCGCACACACGCACGCACGCACGCACGCACACACGCGCACACGCGCACGCACACACACGCACACACACGCACACACACGCACACACACGCACACACACGCACACACACGCACACACACGCACACACACACACGATGCTTATAAGAAATGTAGCAAACAATTTAAATATTTCGCTGATAAAGCCCCATGAGAATATCAAAGAGTCTTACTGTGCTGCCTACAGTACGGCTGAGTTTCGAGTCTTGTTCTCTTGCATAAACGACGTCGTCCGCTCGCAAGTGTTTTCTCTTGACATCTTCCAAACTGAAAACAGATTTAAGAGCATTTAAGAACAGATCCTGACTAATCAGCTTGTATTACAAAAAGGCGAAATGAGAATGACAATATGTTGAAAGAACGGTACGATAAACGTAATTGTAAATGTATTTAGCACCCATCAACACAAATTTGGTAGTTCTAAAGCAGACGGATGTTGATTGATTGATTGAGTAGGTGTTTTACAGCACTATCAACCCAATTCTGGTCATTTAAGCGGCAACAGTTTTCATTGCAACAAAATCAGACATGTCTTAGTAAGTTTTTCGGAGCACGCAGCCGCACACGGTCACACTTACACTATTATCATTATGATAAAAGGACGGACAGTCATTTGTGAAATTTTTTGTAAATATGGTAGTAAAGACTTATTTACATTTGTATATACAATAATTTCAGTGTATGTATATATATACACTGACAACGATAACTATGCATTTATCTTATTAAATAGTCCTATTTCTTTAACATAACTTAAAATTTTTCTAGGGTCAACAATGTCAAAAGGGTTTTGATATCTTTACATTTAAAATATTTTTTACGTGCATCATTACATTCGACACATTCCGTTAGGATGTTTCGAACTGAAATATGTGTTGCACGCCACGCAAAAAGGAGCTTCCTCTCCTTGGAGTAAAGGTTTGTGCGTGACGTGCGTGTGTCCTATCTTTAATCTCGTATAAATTATTACGTTTTCTCTTCGTAGGAGAGACAGGGGTTTCCTGGGCGCAAGTTTCGGTTGAATGTAATGGAGTTTGTTGTGTATTTGTTGATTCCAAATTTGGGATGTGATGTGTTTTTTTACTTTCGGTTTCATGTCAGAGAAAGGGATTTTACTATTTTTGTTTTCAGGTACTTTTACAGATTCTTTGGCAAATTGATCAACGGCTTCGTTGCCATCAATGCCTATATGGCTTGGAAGCCAAGCTATTGTAATAGTTTTTCCAGACTGATGTAGAAAATGCAGTTTATGAGTTTTAAAATTCTGTTGTCAGAGGTGTCAGAGCACTCTAAAGATTTCAGACAAGAGAGTCTGAAAGGATTAGGAAAGTAGACGTGGTTGATTGATGCAAAAAATTAGAAGTTCTAGATTTATACCCTCCAAATAACAGTGCGCACGGCTAGTGAGCGGAAACCTCGTTTCCATTGACGTTTTAGTAGTCGGACTTTCCCAAGAATATATCTAAACGAAACTAATGAAAAACTTAAAATCAAACTAGTGACTTCAGGCTCCTCAATAAAGCTGTGCACCCTTTAAATGATTCTGAACAACCATTTATTTGGTCAACTTTGAAAGTTAAGTGGTTGGGAAGTTTTAAGCGGCCAAAGTGACGAACTTTCACAATTTTAATATGTATAGATATAACAGTACCGTGGAATCAGGCAGTCGTCAATGATGGGAATTTGTACTTGTTGCTATCATCTTAAAACCTGTTCTTTTATCTTGCTTTAGATTTTAGAAGTACTCATCTGTCCTGAATGGAAGCCGGGATATTTGCGGTTGAAGGAGGTGTGAAATGCCAGATGTTGGAGGTAAAAGTAGCGAAAAAATAGCCGCCAAATTGTCGTGACGTACAAAGATGGAGGATCAATGGAAACTCTACATTGACATTGTTTCGGGAAAATCTACATAGAAACATTTTAAGTGGACATAAAAGGGACTCTGAAAAAACTGTTTTAAAGGAAACGACAGAAATGTTCCAAAAGAGCGGGGAAAGGTCGGTTTCTTCGATTTAAAAAAAAATTCTGACGAGCGGCTGGTTTTCCTGCGACAACTCACACCCTTTGTCCTCTCCGCCAAGCGAGCACAAACATCACGTGTTCACAGCCACAGAAAAAAATCGGCTTTTATATATAAATATATTTTTGATGTATCACAGTATTCAATAGTGTTTCTCTATACAAAAACCACAAAAGCGAATCATTAAAGTGTGGCGTACAATATGGAAAATTAGAGGAATGCTTTGGGGTATGATGCAACACACATATTCAAGATTTTCACCCAAATTTCTTCACTTTCAAATATTCCATGAATCCAGCACATGTAATCATTGTACAGATAAAACGAACACAGACCAACACATTATGATACCCATGATAATGGATGTATATATAATATGTGTATGTATATGAGAACACCAAAAAAAAACCCCACGAGTGGTTACATTTTAAGACAGTGGAGAAAATGAAAATTCAAAGCTTGAAAGTCCGTTATCTAATTTTGAGTATAGCATTTCTTTTACCATCAATGGTACAGTACTTAGCTGGGTTAACCTTGGTATCATTTGCGGAGAAAAGAACTTTCATTTTAACCCTATCCGTACGTCGTGTTTTTCTATCGTATCCATACGACGAGGGGAACTCTGTACCACCACTTTCCTTAGAGGAAATTTACTCGTTTATCCGATCCGTAAGCTTTGCACAGCAGCCTGTCAAAATGATTTTTTAAAAAGAAATCCTGAACGTTTCAAAGAGATCTTCGCACTAGAAGTATTGTAAAATGTGAAGAATACAACCCTGTGTGTACAAAATGACCCCAGGGCGTAGGGATAGGGTTAAAAGAACGCAAAAAAGGAAAAAAACGCATTATAAAGAATTGCAACTTTGTTTTTCTTCTGGAGTTTTCATAATGTTCAAACGCCACGCTGTACTGGGTACAGAAGCGTACTTCGCTACCATAGAATTACAAAGTTATGTACTTGCTCAGTATCTACTTTAGAGAAATTTGATGGAAAAAACAAGTTTCACAACAACGATATGTCAAGTTTTTTTTCCAACGCCAGTCTTTGAATAGCTTGATAACGACTCCGAATAATCTTACGATTTTGATAGCAGCAAATAAAACCTTTGGTTTCTGATTTCATGATCTGTGTAACTCAAAACGGCCAAAATATCCGAACTTTCTCATTCTAAAGAAGCGACTTATCTAACAGTGAGGTGGGGGAGGAGAGGGGGAGAGAGTTACTGAGACATGTTGAGTTTACATAGGAGATACATGACTACAATAAAGAACTCAAGATTGATCTTAGTGCTGCCTTTGACACTATAGATCACACTATTCTTATTGAACGATTGTTCAACAACATTTTGACCACTGTAACAATTTAAATTGTATATCCAGAATAAGGAAACGACTAGAAAAGTCCAGTTTGGCTCGAACAAAAATACACCTAATAGACGTTTTTTTTCCCATACTACTGCCACACATGTTTACTTCCAATACGTGTATCACCTCCTTGTGTTTGACTGGCTACAAGAAATGCGAGGCAGCGTTGTGAAGTCAGGCTCTCGTCAGAATAATGAAATCGAAGAAATTAGCATTTTTCTGCCTATTTGGCAATTTTTATCGAATTTTTGTTTTTTGCCTCAAATTTTTTTTTCGATTAAGAATACATATTTTGCTGAAAAACTTTGATTAAAGGCATACAAAATGTAAATTTTCAATTTCCACGGACTGTGAAGCTATTACCAAACTTTAGTGGCCATATTCTGGCTAATTTAAGCTCGAGAACGGGGTGCCCACTACGGCTGGGATCGGCCGATCGGCCCGATCGTCCGACTCGATCGCCTCAAAAACAAACGTGTTTGTTTTCAGTTTCAGGCGATCGAGTCGGGCGATCGGCCCGATCCAGCCGTAGTGGGCACCCCGTTTAAAACTATAGGCAACCCCACCTCCTTCAATTTTGAATATTTGAAAATTCTGTTCAAGACAAAAGGGTATTTTTTTTCACCAATAGCAAGACAACTGAAAAAGCGTTTATACGATACCAGTAACCCCACATGCCCCAAAATTGACGAGCGCCTGATTTCACTGCCTCGTGACACATATAGATAATCTAGAAATGTACAGAACAAAATTACTTACTGCCATGATGATTATTCTAGAACTGTAGATGTTAGCTGAGGTTTGGACGATAGTCGCAGTGTCCGCAACGAAGAAACGGACGCGACTGACAGGCAAAGTGGATTTGACCAACGTCATTTACATGAGCTCAATCCGTGAACGAAAAATCAGTGAGAGTCTCTTTCTCTGGCAGGAAAAAGAAAGTAACAAAACACTCTCCTGTGCGTGTGTGCTTGAAAGGTCACAAGAGAAAGCATATGTTCGCCGAACTTACACCCAGAGAGAGCTGTCTCTCCTCCGAGAGAGAAGAGAGAGAGAGAGAGAGAGAGAGAGAGAGAGAGAGAAAGAAAGAGACAAAGAGATACACAGACAGAAAGACAGACAGGGGGGGGGGAGGGAATGAAATGAGTGAATGAAAGAGAGAGAGAGAGAGAGAGAGAGAGAGAGAGAGAGAGAGAGAGAGAGAGAGAGAGAGAGAGAGAGAGAGAGAGAGAGAGAGAGAGAGAGAGAGAGAGAGAGGGAGGTGTGGGGAGGCTGTTTAATCAGAAAGGAATAAACTATATTTGACTGGACAGTGCGGTGAGATTACGTGGTTTGGGTGGTTTTTTTTGTTGTTGTTGATATTTGTTGTAGTTCTTGCTGCTGCTGCTGTTGCTGCTGCTGCTGCTGTTGTTGTTGTTGTTGATGTTGTTGTTGTTGTTGGGTTTTTTAATAGCTTGCCTTGAAATGTTTTGCCAAGATAATGTTTCCCAGAAGCATTCAGTAGGCAGCTCGGTTTTGGCAGTTCCCCTCTTAGACTGGAATAGTTTGGTGGTACCTGTAGTTCAGGGAGGGGGGGGGGGGGGAGTGTACCTTGTGTGGGTGACTTTTCTACGTGTGTGCGCGGGGGGTTGGCGGGTGCTCTGGTGTGGTTTGCTTCTTCTTTCCTTTCAAACGTCTATCGACTGTATCTCCCCTCCTTCTTTTTTGTGTTTGTTACAGTCTTGTAACACCTATAATCTCCGGCACATATATGACCTTATTGTGTTGCAAGTGGCGTAAAACACTCACAAAACCAAATAAGTGTGTGCGTGTGTGTTTGCATCTCCGTATTTGAATCCGTCTATGTGTGTGAGTGCATGAGTGTGTGTGTGTGTGTGTGTGTTTGCTTGGCTGTTTTCTTGTGGATGTTTTTGTGAGTTTGTGAGTGTGTGTGTGTTGGTGTGTCAACAAGCAAGAAAAAAACAAAGAGACACCAGCCTGCAACAACACTGCACGTGTGTGTGTGTGTGTGCACGGGAGTGTGTGTTGGTGTGTCTGCACGGGTGTGTGTGTGTGTGTGTGTGTGTGTGTGTGTGTGTGTGTGTGTGTGTCCGTCTCCGA
>NW_004797337.1:471300-474856 GCF_000002075.1 Aplysia californica | reverse complement strand
AGGACCGAGCCAAGTGAGAAATTCGTGCAAAGTGCCTTTCCCAGGGACACAACGTCGGATCCAGCTCACGCTCGAACCCCCGAACCCGCAATCTCACGATTACGAGTCCGCCTGCTTAACTACATGTAGCCTAATCACAGAGTGTAGAATTCTGTGAGCCTAATAGGCCACCGACGCCACTACCAAATTTCTCCACTAGCTGTATTTTATTTTAGATTTTTCAACCGTCTCCACTAGCTGTATTTTATTTTATATTTTTCAACCGTCTCCACTAGCTGTATTTTATTTTATATTTTTCAACCGTCTCCACTAGCTGTATTTCATTTTAGATTTTTCAACCGTTTCCACCTACTGTATTTTATTTTATATTTTTCAACCATCTCTACTAGTAGTATTATATTTTATATTTTACAACCGCCTCCACTCTCTGTGCTTTATTTTCTATTTTCCAACCGTCTTTACTAGCTGTATTTTATTTTATGCTTTTCAAATTCAGCTAATGGAGACGGTTGAAAATTTTTTTTAAATAAAATAAAATACATGCGTGAAGACGCTTAGAAAAGAGAAAATAAAATACAGCTAGTGCAGACGGTTGGAAAATCTTTTAGAATCAGTGAGCGTGAAGACGGTTGTAAAGTAGAAAATAAAATACAGCTGGTGGAGACGTTTGGGAGACAGATATGAATAAAAAATACGGTAAGTGAAGACGGTTAAAAAAAAAAAAATATAATACAGCTAGGTGAGACGGTTGAAAAAGAGAAAAGAAAATACAGCAAATGGAGACAGTTGGAAAGTAAAAAAAAAAAAAATAAAACTAGTGAAGGCGGTTTGAAAATAAAAAAAATAAAATGCAGCGTATAAAGACGGTTGGAAAATATAAAATGAAAATAAACAAGAGGAGACGGTTGAAAATAGAAAATAAAAAAAGAGCCTGAAGACATTTGGAAAGTAGAAAATAAAATAAAGCTAGTTGAGACGGTTGTAACAGAAAAAATATACAGCTAGTAGAGACAGTTAGAAAACAGAAAATAAAATACAGCTAGTGGAGACGGTTGGAAAAAAAATACAGACAATGGAGATGGTTGGAATACATAAAATAAAATACAGAAAATGGAGATGGTTGGAATACATAAAATAAAATACAGCGCGTGAAGACGGTTGGAACAAATAAGAAAAAAAATACAGCTAGTACTAGTAGAGACGGAGTGAAAATATAAAATGAAATACAGTGCATGCTAACGGAGACCGTTGTAACAATTCAATTTCATTTTTCTGACAAGGGCTTCATTTCACCACGATTCCTCACAAATATTGGTAGCATTGTGCTTACCATAGTGAAAGGTCTGTAAGATACAGGCTGCTGTCTTATCCCTCACAAATATTGGTAGCATTGTGCTTGCCATAGTGAAAGGTCTGTGAGATACAGGCTACTGTCTTATCCCTCACAAATATTGGTAGCATGGTGCGTACACTAGTGAGAGAACTGTAAGGTATATGGATGTTTACTGTCCCACCCCTCACAGATGGTCGTTGTTTAAGCACAAGAGGCCTCTCCCGAACAATGCTGTTTTGAGACAATCGAAGATAAAATTTTGGAGCCTTGTTCAGTTTCTATAAAAGACTAGGAACGTTTTCTCTATAACCAAACAAATACATTGTATGCACACCAATGAAGCCCAACTTCTCCTATGGGTAGGAAAATATCTGGGTTAGCCCGCTAGTCCTTAAAAGTGACCAAATATTGATAGCATGATACGTAGCATAGTGAATGGACCGTTAGGTATACTGTCCCATTCCTCATTCATATTGGTAGCATGGTGAGTGATACATTGTACCTTAGTGAAAGGACCGTTTGGTATACTGTCTCATCCCTCACAAATATAGAAAGCATAGGGCGTTCACCTGTGAGAACAGTATGTAAGATATACTAACTGTCCAATCCCTTTAATAATATTATATTGATAGTACATGTATAGCGCGTTCAACAGTGAGAGAACTGTAAGATATATTTCCCCATTGCTCATATTATATATTGGTAGCACGGAGCGTTCACATGTGAGAGAACTGCAATGTGTAGCAATATCTATCCGGAGACGTCTCCGACGGAGATAGACCAATTAGAAATGCGTTGTGCCTCTAGACCAAATTTTAAACAATCTGGAGGGTTACTCTTTTAATTCATAATTTGATATTTTTCAGTAAGGTTTGAAATTTTCTTGAAAAGAATTGATTTGTGACAGTTTTAGTGGCTATACGCGTGATCTGCAGCAAACGATGTGCAGTTTGACATCACCCCCCCCCCCCCCAAACCAGTGCATCTGTGTGCGGGAGTACGTCCCCGAATATTTCCTGGGTGCTCGCTGGAGACGTCTCCGAATATCTTCTGCCACATGAGACTGTGTCGAGATTTTGTGCCGACTAAGACTACAGTTACCACTTACATTAATATTATTATAAATCACCCAATGCTCTTCAGCTTGTCTGGGAAAATTCTAACCACCTTTCTTAGTTGTTTTTTTACCAGAGGACTTGTAGGTTTATTCATTTTGTGAAATGAACAGTTTATGAAATATGTATAATAAACAACAGGCAAAAATAAATACATTTTTTAAAGGTTTTAAATTTAAATGCTAAAGTGAAGAAAAACAATGAAGAATGCCCAGATTCAGTTGAAAAAAAAATATTTTCTCTTTCAAAATATGGAAGCCCTGATGAGCCTGCATCTTTAATTAACAGCTTATAACATAATACAGCCTATATACAGAGTCAGATACATACTATAAAAATATTCCAACTTTTCACAAGGAAACATTACATATAATGTACACATTGAAATGTATTATGTAAGCGCTAAAGCTCGGGTTACACGCAACGATAAAATGTACAAAAACGGGACGATGTATCGATCATGAGACAAATTGTAACCACAAAATTGTAAAAAGTTTGGACGATTGGACGATGGCTTGGAGTTGGAGACTCGGTCGAGCAATCAAGCGCTGCTTGATATTTTTCGTGCGATCACGGTCAGATTTGGAGGAAACGCGCTGTGACGAGGAATCCCTTTAAAATTTGCCGCCGCGCAGGATTAAACTTAGAGGTAAAAACTGATTTTATATTCGGAATCAGCATCTCAAAATTATAAGCAAAGTTGCCCGCGGGGAACCTGATTTGATGCGTTATTATGTATATTTTAGCAATTTTTATTATTTATTAGTTGATCGTCAATGGTGAAGTTGTGTATCAAGGTCACCCTGTGAGTTGCACATCTGCAGTCAAGTCAAGGATGAGGAATCTCCCAGTACTGATCGAAAGAAAACTGGACGATAGATTGGAACGTCTAAACAGACTACACAGCTCGATAAAACGGACAGTTCTCGCATACGACGAATCTGATTCAATTTATCGTTACCTGTAACCGGGCCATTAGATTAGAAAAGCATCAAAGGGGAATGTGATATCTGTCAAACAGCTCAACATTATAAACAAAACTGAGAAGGAGAGAGAGAGAGGGGGGGAGAGGGGGAGAGGAGGGGGGAGAGGGAGAAAGGAGACACAG
>NW_004797337.1:455871-470251 GCF_000002075.1 Aplysia californica | reverse complement strand
CCCCCCCCCAATAATATTGCATTGTGTTTATAATACTAATAATATGTATATCGCACAAATCCGTGTTACAATCATTGTCCCATGCGCTTTACATAATATTCATGAAGAACATGCATATATTTTCTGAGCAATTTACAGATCGGCGCAAGATTGCGCGTTTTAACGATCGTATAATAATTGCGCTGCAATCTTAAGATTGCGCTGCACATTTTAACGATCGTATAATTCATTTCCATCTTTATTCTTTAACTCACATCAAGGAACATTCAGGTATATTTTCAAAACTGCAAAATTAAGAAAATTGAAATCAAATTGAAATTAGACATGAAACTGAAGAGCTCACAAGAATGATAGGCCTACTTGTAATTATATAACCGTTAAAACGCGCCGCGCAATCTTAAAATTGCCCCACAATCTTGAGATTGCCACGCAATTATACGATCGTTAAAACGTGCAGCGCAATCTTAAGATCGGTAAATTGCGTGGAACACATACACAGATATCACACGTATGCACATAATAATATGCAGTTCTACATTTACCACAAAAAAAAAATAACAGAGTAGATCATTCAAGCAAAATATTGCAAGCACTCTTTCTTACTAATAAAGAATAAATTGAGACTCAAGTCAATTTCAAAAGCGTTTTAATAACAAATTTAAAAAAATTACAGCCAGTGGAATTCAGGACCAAAAAAAAAAAGTTTATTTTCAGCAAGGTTGACTTTATCCATTGTACAACTCGCCATTGAAAATTGAAGACGACAGCTACAAAATTACAAAGTACCTGGTAACAAGATGTTAGCTCAATTTCAGTGAGTATAATTCTGAAGTTGTCACCAAAACAAGAGATAATGAGTGAACAAAGTAATTGGAGGTGTGTACATTACTAGCTCAGGACCTACTAAATATCTCTTCCTCCACCTTCATTTCTTCCTGTGTAATGCCCTGTGCCTCTTCAAACTTCAATGCTGCAATACTTGGAAAATATTTTCCACATTCCTAGTGGCCTCTGCAAACCATGCAGCCTTTCTTGACCAAGGCCACCCTTTTCTTCCTTATTTTTTCACCTTACAAAAGTGTAATATTACGTTGGTTCAAGACACCCCCCCTCTCTTACACTTTTCTTACAGGAGCCAAAGACCCCCCCCCTTCCAGGTGTTAGAATATATTTGAACAGCTCCCTACCACTACCATAGTGACTGTCCAGTCGTTTCTTTGCGTTACATACAATACATGTAGTTCCTTGGGTAAAAATGATTCAACTTCAAGACTCAGGAGAGAGAGGGAAAGAAAGCTTTCCTTAGATGACAAATCTGACCAGCTTATCCCAGAACCCTTACAAATTTCATTTAATCTGCAAGAAGAGTAGAATGACAACTTATACCAGAAGCATATATCAAATGTTTATTCGCAATGTTTGCCCAGGGCAAAAATGAGTAGAAAACACATTGCCGGTCATGCTTAGACTGCATCCAACATTTCTCCTTGTACATGTACACTTGTAGTAAAATAAACTCAGCGAGCTACTACTAAGGCGCAATAGTAACACTGTAACTCTTCAAAGACCTTGCGCCAGTTCACTAACACTATACTGTTGGTGTCCATCTCTACTGGGAATGTGCATGAACACTGATTTTGACAAAAGATTTTAAAGAATCTCGGCACCCAGGGGGAAGTTGGTAGTTCCATCACCTTTATTAGAATAGTGGTAGAACAGGTGCTAAATTGGGGAATACCAGAATAATCAATAAAAATAGGCAACCATTAAAGATTATAAAAAAAACTTTTAACCCGTTCTCTGCCCGGCCCGAGACTGTCTCGGGCTCTCTGGTTGGACTATAAGTAGAAGCAAATTCCTATGTTACGTATATATATATTTATTAAAAAGCATCAGATTCTATGTGGCTTGACGTTCTTTTGTGTCTGAGGAAGGGCAGGGAAATGGGGAGGATGGCAATATAATTTTTACCCCCCGAACAAATAAACCCTTCAGATATTGCTCCAACCCCCCCTCCCCCACCCCAATTACTTACCCCTGTACACTAACCAACCTCTCCACCCCCATATACATACCTTATACCCTATACCCAACCCAAAATCCCTCTCACCGTCCCTCCCATCCCTCCCCCATACTCAGGTCAACCCCACATCCTTCCCCTTACACCCCTCACCCATACCCTACTTAACCCCTCCCTTATACCTTATCCAACCCTAAATCCCCCCATAACCGACATCCCTCCACTTAACCCTCATACTCAACCCAATACACATCTCCATTCATCCCCTACCCACACCCCTCCCCCCGTATCCCCCATCCCTCCCCTTATATCCTAACCCAACTCCCCATCCCTTCCCCCATACAAATTGGGTCGGGGTTAGGGGTTAGGGGCTAGGGGCTAGGGGTTAGGTACAGCTACTTCTGTGCCTCAGTAGTGGGCAAATAAATTGTCATTGACATTCACTTGCGGATGTCTTGGTCGCTGTCTTATTATTTTTAAAAAAAAATTATCCATCTCCATTTCGTTAAGGTGTACATTGCGGATCGGGTAGGGTCCGGAGCGATCGTCCCACTCGTCGCCTGAAAACAAACGCGTTTGGTTTTGAGGCGACAAGTTGGGCTCGATCAGCTTGTGCCACGAAAGCCGCTTTGTGCCCCCAATCTGGCTAGCAAACCGACCCGTCCCGACCCGATCCCCCAATGGGTTAATATCAACAAGCCTTGGCCAGTTACCGAAAATGGATAATATGGACTTTGAGCGCTTTGCAAAATTAAAGAGTTCTGTTTTCGTAGAAAAAAATCTTTTGCTTTTGACAGTAAAAATATAACTGTTTTGTGAAAAATGCAACAAAAAAAAGTGAAAAAACTCGGGGAATCTCAAATTATGCAAATGTTGTGGAATTATGAAAAAAAACACAGCAGCACAATTGTATAACCGAAGGGGACAGATAGTAGAAATTGTCCAAGATGACCACTCATTGTCCAGGAGAAAAGTGTTTGTCTCAGACAGGTGGAAGTCTTGGACACTATCATAATGTAAAAAATAAATGCAAGGAGGGAAGTGGGTAGAGGTCATTTGAACAGGTGATTGTCTGGGATAGGTGGATGTTAGAGCAGGTTTGACTGTACCTTTTCATTCTTGAAAGCCCTTTGGCAAACCATAGTATGAAAACATTCATTATCATTTATTTAAATTGAGACCACATAGGCCCACATGAATCAGCAAATCTTTTGTATAAAATACATGCATAGGGGTAAATCAGTAAAAGGAAATGTCATGATGAAGGAACCACAGAATAGTAACGTTAGTAGACCTCACATAAATGCAACGACAACAACCCTGCAAAGTACTCTAAGGAAGTTGGCTGGAATGAAAATACTACATCCAACAACAAAAAATAAGAACATCTGCCTTTGATGCAGTTGAAGCAATATATCTGGAAGAAGAGATCTTTCAGTGAGCTGCTTACTTTTATTAACAGCTATTGCACCCCCTAACCAATTCCTTATTCATGTGGCAGACAACATAGCTTGTGAGAGCATCAACATAATGATTAGAATTTAGGCAGGTGTTTTTTTATTCAGTATTTGACTATTGGCCACATCACATTCAGCAAACAGGTTTTACAGTTACAAAAGACTTCTGTGAAAACAGCATAAATATACATGTCAGTCATGTAACACTTTTAAAACAATCCGGAGTTAAGAGTACAACAAAGGACTGGAGAAGTCTCCCCCGCGGTGCCAATAGTCCACTGCTCGAACACGGTAGTGACCTCTGACCTTCTCTTCTGAATCTGGGGGTGGGGGGGATTTATTAAAGAATTAAAAATTACGATGTGAAAGAATGGCTAAAGATAGCAAGTTGCACGATTCACTTACAAAGTAGGGTTCAGAATTGCAGTAGCCTGATCATGACAGTAATAATTTTTTATTTATTGAGCATGTTTTTGTTTATTGTGACCACAAGGTGGAAAAAACCCCACTTTATTGAAACAGTTCCTATTTGATACTGCAAAAGATAAGATAAGATAAGATACATCTTTATTGTCCAGATCCTGGCAAATGAATAGGAAAAGTACAGTCTGAGGAAAATACACAAAAATCATTTTTTGTCAATACAGTTTGACAAAGTAATCATATGAAAGGAAAAATCGAGCTTTAAATATGAGACCTTTTCTAACAGAAGACAAACACTCTACCTCAATGCCAAAACACCAATATCTCGTCTTATCTGGTTAGAAAGGGGAAAGGGTACAAAGGGTATACAGTAAGTGATATCTTATTTTTTTCGGTTCATGTGAGGCCTTTCATAGATTTATTGAATGTGTTGACCTCTCTATGGTGGTCAGAACTTTTCTTGTCCTGCTTGGATAATTTCTCTCCACCTGGTTTTCAGTAACGAAGTGACTATTCCCAGTGACACTGGGGATAGGTACAGAAACTATTCCCAGTGACAAGGGAAATCCGTAGCCTATGTAGATCTAGATCTACACGTACATTTAAATTACGACTAAATAACCAGCAAACATAGAATGATCATTCTTTTTCTTTAAAAAAACCCACTCCCACTCACACCAGAATCTACTTTAGTTTAGTTAGATCTAGATTGGAGATAATATAGTTTAGAGATCTAGTATTTAGTAACCCATCACCATCAAATATAGATCATGTAGATCAGTGGGGGGGGAACAATAGGCTAATTGGCCCATCTGTTCTCAGTTCTCAGTGTCACTGGGAACAGTTTCTGGTCCTATCCCCAGTGTCACTGGGAATAGTTTCTGGTCCTATCCCCAGTGTCACAGGGAATAGTTTCTGGGCCTATCCCCAGTGTCACTGGGAATAGTTTCTGGTCCTATCCCCAGTGTCACTGGGAATAGTTTCTGGTCCTATCCCCAATGTCACAGGGAATAGTTTCTGGGCCTATCCCCAGTGTCACAGGGAATAGTTTCTGGGCCTATCCCCAGTGTCACTGGGAATAGTTTCTGGGCCTATCCCCAGTGTCACTGGGAATAGTTTCTGGTCCTATCCCCAGTGTCACTGGGAATAGTTTCAGGGCCTATGGGAATAGTGCTTTCCTTTCAGTAAAGTGACCAAGTTCTCTGCCTTTGAAAAGACCTAGACCTTCAATAAAAATGAAGCGTTTTTATTATGTCCCATCAACAAGATTTAGATCAATTTGGAGGAAAGCTTCCAATTCCAACCCTGCCTGTCACGGTCAACCTTCCTCCCCACTTGGGAATCAAACTTGGGTCTCTTGCGCGTGACAGTGAAGCATCTAACTGCTACACCACACATTCTGAAAACTTAAACTAAAGAAAATAACAAAAGAAGCAAACAAACTAAAAGTAAAAGCAGGGTGAAGATTTTTAGTACTTACCAGTTTCAAAAAGGAAAAGCGTTACAACTGAGTTGTTTTTGTTGACTCTGCGGTAAGGACCTGATGGTCCTGAGGTTGAAACTTCCACTTCATATGTCAGTAGACATCTGCTCAGGGATGTACATTTTTTAATGATGGAAAAGAATTTGTCATTTTGACAGAAACCTGCATTGAGTTGAAGATGCTTTTACATTGTGAGTATTTCAACAGTCTTTTGTTTTTTGTAATTTTAGTCATGCATCCTAAAGGAAAAGTTCTTTAACAAAAGTCTCTCAGATGATATATATAAGAAAAGGCTATAAACAAAAGATGAAGCAGAAGACAATAGACAAAATGCCCAAAAAACATCAAAGCACAAATAGGCAGAAATAACCCTGCAATTTTTACATAAATCTGCATAAGACAAAACAGAAAAAAAGTCTATAGAGCAGCACGGGCAGGCCACACTTTCATGACTGAGGCTGTACAGTGAGACTGTAATCATAAAAATTTAATGATTATCCTCTTTTACACCCTCATCAACACAATTTAGCTTATTTTGGAGGCCAGCTTCAACCTTGTCTTGCAGGGCTAACCCAGGTTGAGAGGGATGCAACATCATAGCAGGAAGACAGGGACACTCGATAGAAGTTTTCTCCACTCAGGAATCAAACCCCCTTCTCCTACATGTAGCGATGAAGAGCCTAACCGCTACACCACAGATATTGGTAGAGAGAACGTGACAGAGCAAGTATGTGACAAGAGCTCAAAGAGCCACACTGAGACTAGAGTAGTATTGAGACCCCAGGCAAAATCGAGAAATTGATTAGATGGTGATTGAAGGACTATGTCACATTTCAGAGGTTGCTGAGGTTAAGACTTATTTTGCTTTAGTTCGTAGTTTTAGTAAGAATTTAATGGCACAAATAGGTCATAAGTGTCAAAGATTAGAGGTTTTACAAGACAGTAAGATATAGAAAAGGAGTGAAGATAAGAATAATAAATGTTTGATAGAAAAGAAGAAGCAAATCATATCAGAGCAGCCACCAACTGCACACTTACTTTGTATGAATATTGTCATCGGACCAGATCACCATCATTTGACCTTCAGTAACATTCAAGAATCGAACACCCATCACCTGGAGAAAAAAAAACATATCAATGCATGAAAAATAAAAGAATAATAAATAATGGAATTAGATAATAATTCACAACGATACTTGTAAAGAAAAGCATTAGCAAAAGGCCCTACATGCTTTTCGTATAATCTGAACTATTAAAAACAATAGACATGTAAAATGGGACTCTTGAATATTTTTGATCGATCAACAAAAGTATTCCTTTCAGGTGGCTGGTGGGTGCTCTGCTGTGGCTTGTTTTCTATCAAACATCTATCGTCCTTATCTCTCCTTCTTTTTTGCATTTTTTGTTACCCTCTTGTAATGCCTCTAATCTTTAGCACTTATATGACCTTATTGTGTTGCAAACGCCATAAAACTTACTAAAACTTAAGTATTCCTTCAGAAGTAAAAGGCTGGTATTATGGTGAAATGAGGTTTATTTGCCCTCAACTTTGCTTACTCACTTTCTCAGGTGGAAGGTCAGATTTGGCACACAGATGTAAGACTACAATGTGAGGGTCCAGAATCTGAAATCTGGGAGGAATGGGAACAATTCCTGGCTTCACCGGGACGTCCATCAACTCAGGATACGGATCCTGGAGAATAGACAAGAATGGGACATACTGTTGTATCAAAGTAAAAAATACAAACAGACATTGAACCACAACATTATAGCAAATACGAAAGTAAAATGTCAAAACATTCAATCATGCAAATAGGTATCTAAAAGAATATATGAAAAAATCAGTAGGTTTTTTTAAATGACAAGTTTTGTCAGAAATAAGTTAGTCCACATGGGTACCCAAACCAGTTAAGCTTTAAAGTTTAGATTGTGGAGCTTAGATCAATACAAAAGCTGGTTTACAGGTAGCAGGTTTATAATCAGACTTCAATATTAGCAAGAGTAGTAGAATAGAGATTGATCTATAGAAATAAAAAATGGCAGACAAATAATGCCTGAATGGAAGCACTATTCTGCTGTACAAACTATTTTTTAGTTCAAGTACTTAGGGATAACATGTTTAATACAAAACTTTTTTAAAGTTCAAGTACATAGAGATAACATGTTTAATACAAATTTTTTTTAGTTCAAGTACATAGGGATAACATGTTTAATGCAAACTATTTTTTAGTTCACGTACTTAGAAATAGAGGGTGCAGTGGCGGAGTGGTTAGTGCCCTTGTCAGATTTTTTTCGCCCCCTCCTGCCCACCCAGCAGTAATGGGTACCTGACTTCAAGTTGGGGAAGTAAAGGCGGCGTGGAAAGGAACTGGCCACCCTACCACAATATGTCGAAGGCCCGGGAAGTTGTCTCACTGACAAGGTAATCCCCAATGTTCGGATCAGATGCGGGAACAACGTTACTTTACTTTACTTAGAGATAGCATGTTTAATACAAGCAACTTTTCAGTTCAAGTACTGAGGGGTGGCACGTTTAACTCTTTATCTCCGGCAAGCTGCTCCCAGTGGCTCGCGGGCGGTACTGCTGTGCCAGTGAGCCACTGACAGCGGCTCGGGCACATTCCTTTACAACGACTTTGACATCAAACTACTTTTCGGCAATTGGCGAAAACAGGTCACTTTCATTCGGATTTTATTCATGAGACGCAGAACTATCAAAATAGGTTCACTTGTTTTGATTTATTCACTAATTTAGTGACATTTTCTTCATTTTTAGATTTAGAACCGGTACCAAAAAAGGGCCGTGGCATAGTGGGTTTGCTCCCCTTGGAGATAAAGAGTTAATACTAACTATTTAAAGCCCAGGTTCTTGAGGATCACACGATTTTAAAAAGTCATCCCTGAATTATGAAAACAAACCTAAAGATTAACACATTACACCCTAAGGGTCTCGATGGGAATTCTACCCCCAAATCCCAAGAAAAGGGGTTAAAAAACACCTTTAAAAAATACTTAACAAATTTTTTAAATCCTGAAAAAATAAAACTTAGAAAGAGAAAAGATTGTAGCTTCAGAAAAATATAACTTTATGTATGCACAATCTGCTGGAAATATGTTCTTACTTTATTCAGTCGGGGTGTCCGACCCGTCACTCTCACTTTCAGCCTTGCGGTCGGGCCATAGATCTAAATTCTACAATTTTACATCTGATTAATCTGAATCGCCCCAAACTCTTGCAACAACGTTTTCATCAATATCTGATTCATCTGACTTGTCATTTGCTTGTTCTTGCTCAAATCCACCATTATTTCCTTTTTTAAACTCAATTTTGTTGCTCGTCAACAAGTTGAGACACTTTTGAAGTATCGGAAATGCGATCGTGCTTCGATCGGCTGTAATACTAAAACTAATAACTCGAAAAATTTCATTTCCGTAACAAACGGAAGAAAAAACATTTTGCAATAACTATGTAGAACAAAATCTCGGCCCCAGAGTCTCGAGACTTCGTTTCTAAAGACGCCTGGTCAGAGTGGGTGATTCCGCAGGAGTTAGGGTGGAGCGTGTAAGGACAATCTCGGGCAATCCCGGGCAATTTAGGGTGTAATGTGTTAAGAGCTCATCCAATAAAACATACCTCCTGTGTTCTTATGTAAGCAAACTGCTTCAATGTTGGAAAGGCAGTTTTATTGTAGAGTCCCGCCCACACATCATAGGGGTTGGCGGCACCATTGTAACACAGCTGGGTCATCAGCTTCAGACCTGTGATACAGAATAATTTTTTGGTAAGAGTGTTACGATACTTGCAAACACAATTAGGTCATATAAGTGCAGAAGACTAGGTGTTACAAGGGAGTAACAAACACAAAAAAAGAAGGGGGAAAATTGTTTTGGTAAGGTTTTACGGCGCTCGCAACTGCATAAGGTCACATAATTGCCAAGAGTTGGATGTCAACAGAGAAATCAAAATGGGGAATCAGGCTTACTCTGCTCATCTCTCTAGCCTCAACAGCACTTAGTTAGCTTCAACTATCAAGGCACCCCGGAAATAGCAGTTCACAAGAGAGTGACAAACATACAAAAGAAGTAGAAAAATGACGATAGTAAGGATGAGGAAAGAAAAAGCAGCAGCTCCCCCTATGCTGTTCCGGCACAGTATGAGCATGACATTGATAATTCAGCCCATTTACAATTCTACTGTGCATAAGAACATGTTAATATCCCCCCTCTGGGAATGGCCTAAAGACACTTCAATAAGTAGCACTGTCCTGGTGGGGGGAAGGAGGAAAGACAAAGATGATAGATGTATGGTAGGAAAGAAGGAGCAAACCACACCAGAGCACCCACCAACCACCAATGATACAGAACAAAATCAAGCAACCGAAAACTATAACCCAATTTTTGCAATTGTTAAGTTTTAGTTTTAGTAAAAGTTTAACAGCACTTGCAACACAAATAGGTTATATATATATACGTGCAGAAGATTAGGTGCTACTAGATAGACACATACGTAAGGAAAAAAGGGAAAAAAGGAGGAGAGATATGAACAATAGATGTTTCATAACCACCCACTGACTGTTGCAGTCAGCATTATGCCCTCTTTACTGAGTAAAAAAAAAGAAATAGACAGTTGATATTTATTAAAGAAAAGGACAAATGTAAGCAGAGGAGAACAGAAAACAAACTTTAAAATTTACAAGCAACAGAATTGCTTGGGTATTTGTTTTCTGTTTCTTCCATCAGGCTTGCCAACTTTTTCAAAACTCAAACAGGGACACCTAATGTTATAACACCATTCTACGTAACAACAAACAAAATTACACCAAGCGAGATTGGTTTTGTTGTAACATTTGCCATAAGGATTTCAAATTTCCAAATGCTGAATCTTCTTGAATGGTCCCGGGAAAACCGGTACAATCGGCAAGCCAGTTTTTTTTCACCTGACACAAACTTTTCAACTCACTGGTTGTTCCCTCGGGGGGAGAAATGTACCAGTTCAAATTCAACATGGCGTAGTCCGTCGGCTCGCCAGGGTCAGAGGCACCGAACACAATGAGGGTCATCTGCCAGCTGAGATAAAGAGAATAATACAGAACACCAATTCAATGCTACAAAATTTTATACATTGCACTCGGTTTTAGTTTCAGTACGAGTGTTACAGCACTTGTACCACAATTATAGGTCATAGAAGCGCTTAAAATTATAGTGTTACCACTAGAAAGTTAAAGAGTAACAAACAAAGAAAAGAGGCTGGAGAGATAAGGATGACTGATGTTTGATGAGAAGGAAAGAGCACACCAGAGTACCCACCAACCACTTGTAGCGCACTAAAATTGCTAACACAGACAGACCTGCTTGATAAACAACAACAACAACAACGATTACTGAAGCAAAACTAATAGTGACAGATCTGCTCAATAATCAATGAAAACAAAAAGAATTACAGGAGCAAAACTAACAGGGGCATACCTACTAAATAAGTAACAACAACAACAAGAGGAGTTACTGAGGCAAAGCTAATAGTGACAGACTTGCTGAATAATCAACAACAACAACAACAGGAACAACAACAACAGGAACAACGACAACAAAAGCAACTACAACTAACTACAACAACAACAGGAATTACTGAGGCAAAGCTAATAGTGATAGACCTGCTGAATAATTGACAACAACAACAACAACAACAACAACAACAGGAAAAACAACAACAAAAGCAACTACAACTAACTACAACAACAACAAGAGTAATTACAGAAACACAACTACCAGTGACAGACCTGTCAGAAGAATTCTTCATGATGTGCTCATGCAGAGTGGCCAGAACACCAAAGTCACTTGTATTGCTCTCTGGGAGAAAATGTCAGTTTTGTTTCTGGTTAAGCTATGAAAAAAGTACATCGATAATGGAGTTTTGAGCAGGGAAAAGGAAACAAACAGAAACATTAAGAATAAAAAGAACTAGGACTACCAGTGGCACCTTCCAACCATCCGCTGATAATAAAATCGGGTTAAAAACATTACACACGAAACTGAAACTGTATACTTATCATCTTCAAAATCTTTTATAGCAAGCAAAAGGGCTATGATCAGGAATGCTTGCATGTAGCATTAGAAATCTCTTGATGAAAAGCAGGTTTTGGAGCCCATCAGACAGTATAAAAAGTGAAGGGCATGTGAGAACGCTTACATAGAAATATACAGCAATCTTTGCTTAAAGAAAACATTTAAGACAGCACAACAGATTTGATTTACAGCTAGAGTTTAATTAGACATGGTATTTAAAAATATGAAGGAGAAGCTTAACAGAAGGGACAGATACAAATTACATACTATAAGGAAATCAAATGTAAGGAGGAGACCTGAAACAGGGGAATAATATTCTAGTATTGTTCTTAATATTGTTTTTTAGTTGTTGTCAGTTAACCCTGTCCATACGTTGTGTTTTACTATCGTATTCATACGACGACGTGGGGAACATTGTGACACCACTTTCCAAAGAAAAAATTTACTCGTTGATCTGACCCGTACGCTTTGCATAGCAGTCTGTCAAAATGATTTTTTGAGAAATACTGAAAGTTTCAAAGAGACCTTCGCACTAGAAGTATTCTAAAATGTGCAGAATACAACTCCGGGGGTACAAAATGACTCCAGGGCGTACGGATAGGGATAAACAATGCATAACTTCATTTTAAAAATTGATTTTTTTTAAAAAGCAGTTATGTGGTTTACAAGATGCAGTGAAAATATTTCACTTACGAGAAGTATCCACATGTACTTGTGTCTCTCTCAGCAAGGCCAACATTCCCATGACAATGTAGACAGGTTTGCGTACAAATGTTACATAATTTGAAGCCGTGTTGTTCATCTGGAACCTGGCTAGTAATGTCCGTTGGGTGAACTGATTCGGGTAGTAACTGAGAAAGCCATTGTCGTTGCTAAGAAGTTGGTAGTTTTGGATGACAGGGTCAGGTCTTGCCTTGAGAATATTCTGGTGCTGTGAAATGATCTGAAAAAATAACGGAACAAAGTGAAGAGTCAACAGCAGTGACATTGAGAGCTTATTACGATGAATCATATTTTTAAAAACTAAACATTACCTCTAGGTGTTAGAATTTATCAACTAATATTTCAACACTTATACTTCTACAATCATGCCATACATTACCATCCATTTATAAATTGTAGAACTCCAATATTCTTAAAAAAAACACTAATTTCATAATTTGTTAAAGGGTTTTCAAATGAGGCAGTTGAAACAAAAATAATTTTTAAAACTTTTATTGTGAAAGCAGGAACCGGATTTGACTCACTTTTACAACGAGGGAAGCGTACACAGCGTTGGCTCTCCACAGCTCCGGCTTGCTCCAGCCAACTAGTGGATCTGCCTCACTAAATTATGGGAAAGGAAACACACACATTACTGTTAGCCGGTATTTGGCACTTTACATAAACACTAAAGACTAAGAAATTTTTAGTATGAAAAGAAAACAAGAGATGACCCCAGCAACCATATTGAACAAGTACTGATAAACTTGTTGTTTTTTATACTTGTTTTCCTTTTTGCTAATTTAGTTGATTCTCTCTTATTGCAACACCAAAAGGATAATATTTGCATATTGTTTTGTCTACTAACACAAAAGGGTCATTTGATAGGAATGGGCAGGGGCAAAAAAAAGAGAGCAGAACCCCCACCCTACCCCATACTTCCCCCCAAAAAAACCCTCCTCCCACCCCCTCACCAATAAAAATCTAGTAGTACAAAAACATTGTTTAAAAAAACAAAATCACAAAGAAATAGGCTTTGAAGTAGCCCAAGGTTGACCTGTCCAAATTCTTTAAATCCTTTGCCACTTTACCCTTATTTACCCTGTCCCAAGTACTAATCTAAGAGATCTATAAAATGTGTAAAACACAGTTCAAAGACAATCCTCAAGAATGACAGATTCTGCTTAAGGACATACATACTCATTGTAGAAAGGTTTTTTCTCCAACTCAGGATGGCGGGCTTTCAGCAGATTTACGGCCACAGTTTCCTTCTTTAAAACATTTATACCTTTTGAATCTCCCTGCAATATGATAGGAAAAAAGTTTGAATTACTTTAAAACATTATTTTTCAGCCACGTGAATATCAAGGATATGATAATTGTATGTTCAATCAAGCATAAAACTTCTTTTTTTCCCATAAGAGTTTTACGGCACTTGCAACACAATAAGGTTATACAGTGGAATCCTGTTATAACGTGAGGAAGAGGACTGGTGTGAAATGTCCGTTATAGCAGGATTCTCGTCATAAGGGATTCAGTAATAAATTTAAGGGAAATAATAAAGTAGGCCTAATCTACGAGTTTGACATTGTTTATTTCTTTTTGTTATCTCCCTCATGGCGATTTTGTTCAACATGACCTCAAGGTCTTATTTGATAAAAAATCTGAGATGTTGACAGCTCGACGTTGGCGATCAGAAAAAAAGGCCCCTAGGGTAACTCGCCCGCGGTGGCGTTCCGTCTGCTTGCGCACAAACACATTCACTCCATCCATCATAGCACTGTGACCTCTCCAACCCAAAATCGGAGAAGAGAGAGGCATGGTAGGCCTAGAAGATCTAGACTAGGCTGGCCTATCATGCAATGCGTTCTGCTTCAACTGCATGTCTGCGCATGCCACACACTCCCCACTCATTCGCTCAGCCTTCATTGTTGGCACACGTGGGCTCTCCCATTTTTTGTTTCGCTCAAGGAGTTGTAAGGTCCTTGGTTTTGCTAGATCACCAACAAGTTTCTCAACTGGTGAGGTTTTATATGTATAACTGGCCTATGTGCTATAACTGACTCGCGTGTTCGTCTGATAGCACTATAGCAGTATTTTATTTATAAAGATAATGAACGGAAAAAAATGGGGTTTTAGAATAGTGTCTTTCTAACAAACTTCTCGTTATTTCAGGACTTTATTTAAGTGGACTCCACTGTATAAGTGCCGAAAATTAGAGATGTTACAAGG
>NW_004797337.1:450196-455771 GCF_000002075.1 Aplysia californica | reverse complement strand
CCAGATCCTGGCACATTGGTTTGGTGTTTCACCACGTGTACACACACACACACACACACACACACATACGCACTAACACACACACACACATACACACACACACACACACACACACACGCACACACATGCACACACACGTAGGCTTACAATCACCTACATGTGATAACTTATTGAAAAAATGGAAAATATTTTGCTTGAAAAAAAAAATGAATAGGAAAAGTACAGTCTGAGGAAAATACACAAAATCATTTTTTGTCAATACAGTTTGACAAAGTAATCATATGAGAGGAAAAATCGAGCTTCAAATATGAGACCTTTCTAACAGAAGACAAACACTCTACCTCAATGCCAAAACACCAATATCTCGTCTTATCTGGTTAGAAAGGGGAAAGGGTACAAAGGGTATACAGTGAGTGATATCTTATTTTTTTCGGTTCATGTGAGGCCTTTCATAGATTTATTGAATGTGTTGACCTCTCTATGGTGGTCAGAACTTTTCTTGTCCTGCTTGGATAATTTCTCTCCACCTGGTTTTCAGTAACGAAGTGACTATTCCCAGTGACACTGGGGATAGGTACAGAAACTATTCCCAGTGACAAGGGAAATCCGTAGCCTATGTAGATCTAGATCTACACGTACATTTAAATTACGACTAAATAACCAGCAAACATAGAATGATCATTCTTTTTCTTTAAAAAAACCCACTCCCACTCACACCAGAATCTACTTTAGTTTAGTTAGATCTAGATTGGAGATAATATAGTTTAGAGATCTAGTATTTAGTAACCCATCACCATCAAATATAGATCATGTAGATCAGTGGGGGGGGGGAACAATAGGCTAATTGGCCCATCTGTTCTCAGTTCTCAGTGTCACTGGGAACAGTTTCTGGTCCTATCCCCAGTGTCACTGGGAATAGTTTCTGGTCCTATCCCCAGTGTCACAGGGAATAGTTTCTGGGCCTATCCCCAGTGTCACTGGGAATAGTTTCTGGTCCTATCCCCAGTGTCACTGGGAATAGTTTCTGGTCCTATCCCCAGTGTCACAGGGAATAGTTTCTGGGCCTATCCCCAGTGTCACTGGGAATAGTTTCTGGGCCTATCCCCAGTGTCACTGGGAATAGTTTCTGGTCCTATCCCCAGTGTCACTGGGAATAGTTTCAGGGCCTATGGGAATAGTGCTTTCCTTTCAGTAAAGTGACCAAGTTCTCTGCCTTTGAAAAGACCTAGACCTTCAATAAAAATTAAGCGTTTTTATTATGTCCCATCAACAAGATTTAGATCAATTTGGAGGAAAGCTTCCAATTCCAACCCTGCCTGTCACGGTCAACCTTCCTCCCCACTTGGGAATCAAACTTGGGTCTCTTGCGCGTGACAGTGAAGCATCTAACTGCTACACCACACATTCTGAAAACTTAAACTAAAGAAAATAACAAAAGAAGCAAACAAACTAAAAGTAAAAGCAGGGTGAAGATTTTTAGTACTTACCAGTTTCAAAAAGGAAAAGCGTGACAACTGAGTTGTTTTTGTTGACTCTGCGGTAAGGACCTGATGGTCCTGAGGTTGAAACTTCCACTTCATATGTCAGCAGACATCTGCTCAGGGATGTACATTTTTTAATGATGGAAAAGAATTTGTCATTTTGACAGAAACCTGCATTGAATGGAAGATGCTTTTACATTGTGAGTATTTCAACAGTCTTTTGCTTTTTGTAATTTTAGTCATGCATCCTAAAGGAAAAGTTCTTTAACAAAAGTCTCTCAGATGATATATATAAGAAAAGGCTATAAACAAAAGATGAAGCAGAAGACAATAGACAAAATGCCCGAAAAACATCAAAGCACAAATAGGCAGAAATAACCCTGCAATTTTTACATAAATCTGCATAAGACAAAACAGAAAAAAAGTCTATAGAGCAGCACGGGCAGGCCACACTTTCATGACTGAGGCTGTACAGTGAGGCTGTAATCATAAAAATTTAATGATTATCCTCTTTTACACCCTCATCAACACAATTTAGCTTATTTTGGAGGCAAGCTTCAAACTTGTCTGGCACGGCTAACCCAGGTTGAGAGGGATGCAACATCATAGCAGAAAGACAGGGACACTCGATAGAATTTTTCTCCACTCAGGAATCAAACCCCCGTCTCCTACATGTAGCGATGAAGAGCCTAACCGCTACACCACAGACATTGGTAGAGAGAACGTGACAGAGCAAGTATGTGACAGGAGCTCAAAGAGCCACACTGAGACTAGAGTAGTATTGAGACCCATGAGAAATTGATTAGATGTTGATTGAAGGACTAGGTCAAATTTCAGAGGTTACTGAGGTTAAGACTTATTTTGCTTTAGTTCCTAGTTTTAGTAAGAGTAAAAAGGCACAAATGGGGTCATAAGAGCCAAAGATTAAAGGTATTACAAGACAGTAACATATAGAAAAGGAGTGTAGATAAGAATAATAAATGATTGATAGAAAAGAAGTAGAAAATCATATCAGAGCAGTCGCCAACTGCACACTTACTTTGTATGAATATTGTCATCCGACCAGATCACCATCATTTGACCTTCAGTAACATTCAAGAATCGAACACCCATCACCTGGAGAAAAAAAACATATCAATGCATGAAAAATAAAAGATAATAAACAATAGAATTAGATAATAATTCACAACGATACTTGTAAAGAACAGCATTAGCAAAAGGCCCTACATGCTTTTCGTATAATCTGAACTATCAAAACAATAGACATGTAAAATGGGACTATTGAATATTTTTGATCGATCAACAAAAGTATTCCCTTCAGGAGGCTGGTGGGTGCTCTAGTGGGGTTTGCTTCTTTTTTATCAAACATCTATCGTCCTTATCTCGCCTTCTTTTTTGCATTTTTTGTTACTCTCTTGTAATGCCTCTAATCTTTAGCACTTATATGACCTTATTGTGTAAAACCTACTAAAACTAAAGTATTCCTTCAGAAGTAAAAGGCTGGTATTAACGTGAAATGAGGTTTATTTGTCCTCAACTTTCCTTACTCACCTTCTCAGGTGGAAGGCCAGATTTGGCGCACAGATGTAAGACTACAATGTGAGGGTCCAGAATCTGAAATCTGGGAGGGATAGGAACAATTCCTGGCTTCACTGGGACGTCCATCAACTCAGGATACGGATCCTGGAGAATAGACAAGAATAGCACATACTGTTGTATCAAAGTAAAAAATACAAACAGACATTGAACCACAACATTATAGCAAATACGAAAGTAAAATGTCAAAACATTCAATCATGCAAATAAGTATCAAAAAGAATACAGTTAAGCTTTAAAGTTTAGATTGTGGAGCTTAGATCAATACAAAAGCTGGTTTACAGGTAGCAGGTTTATAATCAGACTTCAATATTAGCAAGAGTAGTAGAATAGAGATTGATCTATAGAAATAAAAAATGGCAGACTAATAATGCCTGAATGGAAGCACTATTCTGCTGTACAAACTATTTTTTAGTTCAAGTACTTATGGATAACATGTTTAATACAAACTTTTTAAAAGTTCATGTACTTTGGGATAACATGTTTAATACAAACTTTTTTTTAGTTCAAGTACATAGGGATAACATGCTCTACAAGAAGTTGAGACACTTTTGAAGTATCGGAAACACAATCGTACTTCGATCGGCCCTAAAAATAAAACTACTAACCAGAAAAATTTCGTTTCGGTATCTAAATGAAGAAGAAACATTTTGCAATAACTTTAACTGTGTAGAACAAAATCTTGGCCCCAGAGTCTCGAGACTTCATTTGTAAAGACGCCTGGTCAGAGCGGGTGATTCCGGGGGAGTTAGGGTGGAGCGCGTAAGGAAATTCTCGGGCGATCCCGGGCAAGTTAGGGTGTAATGTGTTAAGAGCTCATCCAATAAAACATACCTCCTGTGTTCTTATGTAAGCAAACTGCTTCAATGTCGGAAAGGCAGTTTTATTGTAGAGTCCCGCCCACACATCATAGGGGTTGGCGGCACCATTGTAACACAGCTGGGTCATCAGCTTCAGGCCTGTGATAGAGAACAATTTTTTTGGTAAGAGTGTTACGACACTTGCACACACAATTTGGTCATATAAGTGTCGAAGACTAGAGGTGTTACAAGAGAGAAACAAACACAAAAAAGGAGGAAAGTTGATTTGGTAAGGTACTACAGCGCTTGCTACTGCATAAGGTCACGTAAGCGCTAAGGGGTGGATGTCAACAGAGAAGTCAAAATGGGGAATCAGGCTTGCTCTGCTCACCTCTCTAGTCTCAACAGCACAAAATCAGCTCGACTATCAAGGCATCCCGGAAATAGCAGTTCACAAGAGAGTGACAAACATACAAACGTAGAGAAAAAATGACGATAGTAAGGATGAGGAAAGAAAAAGCAGCAGTTCCCCTTATGTTGTTCCGGCACAGTATGAGCATGACATTGATATAGTAGCCCATTTACAATTCTGCTGTGCATAAGAACATGCTAATATACCCCCTTTGGGAATGGCCTAAAGATACTTACTTCAGTCAGTAGCACGGTGCTGGTGGAGGGAAGAAGGAAAGACAAAGATGATAGACGTATGGTGGGAAAGAAGGAGCAAACCACACCAGAGCACCCACCAACCACCTATGATACAGAACAAAATCAAGAAATAGAAAACTATATCCCTATTTTTCCGATTGTTTAGTCTTTACTTTTAGTAAAAGTTTAACAGCACTTGCAACACAAATAGGTTATATACGTTCAGAAGACTAGGTGCTCCTGCTAGACAGTTACATACACAAGGAAAAAAGGAGGAGAGATATGGACGATAGAAGTTTGATAACCACTGGGTGAACCACCAAGTAACTGTTGCAGTCAGCATTATGCCCTCTTTACTGAGTAAAAGAAAAGAAATAGACAGTTGATATTTATTAAAGAGACGGACAAATGTAAGCAAAGGAGAAGAAAAAACAAACTTTAAAATTTAGAAGGAACTGAATTACTTGGGTATTTGTTTTCTGTTTCTTCCATCAGGCTTGCCAACTTTTTCAGTTAGTTTTAGTTTTAGTAGAGGTTTTACAGCGCTCGCAACTGCATAAGGTCATATGAGCGCCAAGGGGGTGGATGCCAACAGAGAAGTCCTTACAAGGAATCAGACTTGCTCTGCTCACCTCTCTAGCTTCAGCAGCACAAAGTCGGCTTCGACTATCAAGGCACCCCGGAAATAGCAGGTCACAAGAGTGTGACAAACATACAAAAAAGTAGAGGAAAATGACGATAGTAAGGATTAGGAAAGAAAAAGCAGCATTTCCCTGTCGTAGTTCAGGCACAGTTTTGAGCATGACATTGTTTGATCAGCCCAATTACAATTCTACTGTGCACTGGAACGAGAAATGTCCTTCCTTTGGGAATGGCCTAAAGACACTTCAATCAGTGGCATCGCCCCGGGGGTGCCAACTTTTTCAAAACTCAAAACAGGGACACCTAATGTTATAACATCAGACTTACCTAACAACAGACAAAATTACATCAAGCCGGATTTGGTTTTGGCGTAACATTTGTGATAAGGATCTCAAATTTCCAAAAGTT
>NW_004797337.1:437969-445272 GCF_000002075.1 Aplysia californica | reverse complement strand
GGGGGGGTGTGTATAAGCTCTTTGCCATCACAAGCAGAAGACGTGAGTTCAATTCTCTAGTGAGAAAGTTTTATATTGAGTATCTCTATATCTGCTTGCTTGGAAGTAGTATCCCTCTTAGAAGGGGCAAAAAATAATTTATGATTACAATAGAGTTCTCACAGGGTATGTCAACTGTTAATAAATGCTTCAATATCTTTACGGACTGAGAAAATCCTAGTTTGCTGCATACCATCTTTGTTTTTTAAGAGTGGCATTGATTTATCAATCTACTTCATCTATTTCTAATGCCCAGGCAAATCTGTATCATGTACACTGGTTTAAAATTGTCAAGGCGTTAAATATAGTTTTCTGATTATTGAACATACCTTTTCGTGCATAGAGATGAAATCCATGCGCACTCCCTTTTCCCCAGTGAAATAGTTGGTTCCACGTATCACATGATTGAAGAGAGCATCTCCATACTGGGTGCTATTACCATCCTGGAAGAAATTAACACAGCTACTGATTTTAACTGTACACATCATATATCTCTATCAATGTCTTATGTAGTTCTTTTCTACTTTAAACCAAACATGAAAGAGTCCCAAAACTTGATAATAAAAAGTAAAAAAAACCCATTAAAATATACTGTTTCTTACTAATTGTTATCTAAAGAATTTACAACTTTTTTCATAGCAGTAAAAAAGAGAGGACAAAACATTTCACAATATTACACATGACTGAATAAGCTTTCATTTGGCACAGATGAGTACAAGCAATTTTGTAAATATAACCTGTGTAAAATTTCATTCTTTGAAAGATGAAAAACACTATCACATGAATACCACATGAACATTATTGAATTTCCCCAATAGTAAAAAAAACAATTGAAAGGTGAAAATCAATCTTTCACAGACTTCAACAACAGACAAAGGATAAAGCTGCTGTAACTGTATAAAGTAAACATTCTACACACTTACAAGATACAGACCACAGCCGTCCCCAGGTCCCCCAAAAGTCAAGGAATTATCTACCATGTCCAGGCCCTCAGAGCAGGCATCATAATAGTTTAAGAACCCTGGAACAAAAAATATGAAATAAATAGAAACAAAAACAATTGTGTCACGAAATGGTGGAATCAGGCGCTCGTAAATATTTGGGCATGCTGATTTATTTGTCTTGCTTGCAATGTAATAAACATCCATTTATCCTGAATAGAACTCAAGATATCTGCATTTAAAGGAAGTGAGGTAGCTTGGTTTCAGTGCTGAAATCAGCGAGAAAATGGCCGCCAAAGTTTGGTAACTCCAATACCTTAAGAGCCTTTGAAAACTGAAAAATTACATATTTTACGCCTTCAATCAATGTTTTTTTTAGTAAAATTCACAAGGAAATATGAGTTAATATGGACCTAAAAGAGGTTAAGCCAAAGAACTGAAATTCAATAAAAATTTCCAAACTAGCGGAAAAATGCCTGTTTCTCCGATTTTGATATGTTGACGAGCGCCTCATTTCACCACGCTGGCTCACAATTTAAAAAACGCAAACAAATAAACAAATTCCTATCTAGAGAAAGAACTAACAAAACTGATTCTTAAAGAAAATGTTTAGCTTCAACTATCATACCAGAAAAAGAGCAAATATTTTTAGCTAAAGTTTGAATCCATACACAACTTAGTCACTGAGAACAGAGGACAAAAATGTAAAATGTGCAAAACATATGAATTTGACTATTGACCAACTGAAGGTTCAAACTTTTGAATAAGAATCATCATTGTCTTTTCTGCTGCCACCACAAGAAGTCAAATGAGGAACAGACAAAAACGAATGAACACATTAGCCAAACGATATTTCTGGTATTATGCCACAAGAAATAAAGGCTGAGACAGAACACAGCATCACACACATCATAAACCAACAAAAACTGGCGAGATTAGAGCTCAACCTACATGTTCCTTGATTTACTGATCTCACAGGAGTGTAAACAAATGAACACAAAAGTTGACACAGCCTCTGAACATTACTACAGATTTTGTTAAAGATCTGTGAAGATGACATTAACTATTCAAATGAACTCTACCTTGCACTGTCATTTTGTTCTGATCAAAATCATGGCAGTCCGGCTCATTCCAGGTCTCAAAGTTCCACCCTCTGACATAGCTAGAGCCATATTGATCTACAGACACAGAAGTACAGATAAAAAACATGAGTATTAATGTATTTCTTTAAGTGCAAATGTGACAAAAATAACAGATTAACTCTTTAACTGAAAATCAAGGTTAGACTAAGCATTCCTATTTGGACATAAAAGTCACAAGGTCAGTTCTCTTATTGAATTTTGAAGTTATCTCTCAAAAGACAAAAAAAAGAAAGTTCTTTATAATCTGAATAGGAAATCTTCTGTGCATCCACTTCTATGCAGCCGCTGAAAGCATAAAAAATGTATACATTTACAATAGATATTCAACAAAGTAGACATGCATATAGAAATAATGCATGTTTCTCCCGACTCTCTCTCTCTCTCTGCCGCTCTATCTATACCTCACTCTTTTTCCCTCTTTCACAGCAAAAACACAACAGCAACTCACCCACATATCTCCGGGCTGTGGCAGCGACTAGATCCCTCCACCAGTATACTTGTGTTTTGTTCTCCATGTCCAGGAAGATCCCTGACGGATTGCCCATGAGTTCGAACCCCAGGTACAGGCCATTCTGGTGCATCAGTGCTATCAGCTTATCCAGGTTAGAGAAGTTAAAATCTGGGCCCTGTCCTGTTATCCTATTTAGTAAAAGAAACAGAGATCAGATAAAATATCATATTGACCATGATTTCAAAAAGCCTTTCTCCAATATAAAAAAATATCTTACTACTGTTTCCTGCAGTAAATTAATCTATTTTCTTTCTCTCTTTTCCCTTAAATTTCTTACTCACCCCCCCCCCCCCCTCCACCACACCACCTTTCATTACCACATCATCTTCAACTAAAATAATGATGAAACAAAACTAATGACAATTTCATCTAAGTATACAACAAAAAGAAATAAGAATTACAGCCTGGATCCCAGCGAAAACTGCCTGTTAAGTCACCAAAGAAAAAGTCATTTATCTCATAAAAGATTGGAAAATCATAAGTGTCGGAAAACTCACCTATTTACTGTGACCAAGTCAAACAACCAGTGAACTCTGACCTGCCGGATCCCTCCCCATGGCACAGCCCCGATATACGCCAGGTTTTGCTGCATGTCTGGGCCTAGATCAAACTTTGCCGAATCGTTGTGAGGCTTAGGCGGACTGACGAAAGATGTATAAAATAAATGAAGGATTGGGAGGTGAAAGTGAAAAAGAAATAAAACTTAGGTCTTTATTGTTTGAGAAAAATAAGAGGTTCTTTTCCATCAGACAAAAACCAAAATAATTAAAGTAATGAACATGTCTGTGTTGTAAATACAGCACATTCCAAAGCATCTTTATTTTGATTGACAATAATCATCTGAAAGCTTTTCTTTCTAAACATACGTATCTGTATTTTTTTACGCCCCAGTCGACACAGTCTGATAGTTTTGTTTTTGTCCACAGCATAAACTTACAAAAGTTTCCAATGGGAATGTTACAGTAAAATTCTATGACTTATGAAACAAACATGTTTTCTCTTAGTGGGAAGACATGGAATAACATTAAGAGGCTAGCCCAGGATTGAGAAAGGTGGAAGGTGTTTGTCCGTGGCCTATACCCTGGTGCAGGGTGAGAAAGGCAATGATGATGATGATGATGTTTTCTCTTACCAAAAGCCTGTGCTCCGCCAAAAGTGATCAAGAGGACCACGCACATCTGTGGAGTTTAGCGAAATCTTGAACTCGAACCCGCCCTCCACTCCATCAATGTCTTTAAACAGGCAGATTATCAGGAGCAGCGGTAAACCAAACAAGGACTTCATCTTCAGACTGAACCAGCTGCGTTGAAATGCTGCACACAGAAAGAAAGGAAGGCTCATGTATCAGAAATCTAATGGTTTTATATTATCTGGGTCAATGAACAACTTTTCTAAGCCAAATATGCACCAAAGGACTTTAGTCTTCAATAACTTCTGACATGCAATGTACATACTCCTCTCCAAAACAAGGATAAAAAATAAACACTTATGTCCATACCTTTGAGTTTGCCTTGACAGATCTGATAACAAGGGTCTTCTTATCAAAGTGCATAACACTTCTTGCAGATAACATGTTTTGTCTGGAGATAAACAACAAATCAAGAAACTACTTACACTGATATGAAGATCACTAGCAGAAGGTCTACATGACACTAATATGTCTGCAGAAACAAAAAACAAAAAAAACAACACTCATAAAAATGTTTATTTCTGTTGTGGATGTCAGTTATCAACTCACGTTGCAGCTCTCAATAAAACTCGATTGAAAATATAATGGCCTTTTTTGCCTTGCCTTTATTTCTAAAAATTCCATTTGAATTCCACTGCATGCAGGAGATCGTGTGCACAAACGGTGAAAGGTCAAGTGAATAAATATCTACTCCTTGATGCATATTTCTTATCTTAAACACAACTTTGGAGGACAATATTTCTCTTCCCATCCTCCCTCTTAATAGTCAGAAGATGTATGCCTGGCTCTAGAAAGAACCTTTGAATGTCAGAAAGCTTAGAAATGACTTTGAACTATCTAAAAGCTAAAAAAAAAAAAGCCCATTATTACACTGATTAATATATGATAGTAACAATAAAAAAACAAACAATAATAATATTTTATTTTGTCAGAGAATCTTTCCTACACAACTCTGACAAATTAGTTAATTAAATTCACAAAAATTTAGTGCCAAAGTTATTCTCAGCAAACGTAAAAAAACCATTAAAATAGTGCCGAAAAATAGTCTAAAATAGGTTTGGACCTTTTGTATTTAAATTTACCAGTGGCCTTTTCACCCTGGCAACTCAGTCTGCTTTTTTACTAGGTAGTGTAAACACGGCCTCGCGGGCACTTGCGGCCTTCCGACCGCATGGTATCGGTGAAATCGAGGTAATTCCAATTGCTGTTTCTTTGCTCTTTAGCTATAAAACATCAAATGCCATAGATCTTGTAAAAGTCCAGCTTTTCCTCGTTACAATGGTGTAAGTTGTTTATTTGTATTTTGTGCTATTATTAGGAGCTGAAGAATCGCAGAAGAAAGCGAAGTCCCTCAGGGTCGGAATACGTGGTCGGCCGGTTCAAAAATTGACACGCGTGCATTGAAATGCTTCGCGGAACGAGGGATTATTAAATACCGTCTTTTCATTGGTGGAAAACTGTAGAGCTTTCAACGGGCTTTCCCGTGGTATATTTTTGGCCTTTGGCGTTTAAATAGAAAGCCTTTAAAAAGACCGTCAAAATTTCAAAAGATAATTTTTTGCACAAAATATGTAAAATACCGGCTCAAAAAAGTATCAATTGAAAGATTAGTTAATTTTCTATTAGAATAAAGTAATTTGCGCGGAATTATTTTGCATCAATCCTTCCGCAAGACTCGGAAAGCATGTATGTGACCCCGCACGTGGGGTACACCACAGTATAGAGCCAACTCGCTCACCGCGGGTGCCGGTGCGGCGTCGGCCGGGTCAACACTCAGTGTTTTTGTCGAAATAACGACAGATGATCGTGTTTGAGACGATATACGGATCTCACAGTCTTGAAAAAAATTAGGCTCCATATATTTGTTATAGTGATTGTACTCTGTTAATGTGAAGATGTTTAGTGCACTTGGTACTCTTTTATTATCTGTCAAACATGGGGTTGCAGCCAGTGACTGACTTAAATTCGATAAAAATTTTAAACAACTACCATTTTCTTTAAAAACTGACTGAGAGGTTAAAGAATGGTATCAAAATGCTCAGTGGATATATAGGCCTTTCAAATGAAACAGATCAATTTGTCATACACAGCTACTTTGAAAATTTAGTTTCTGGTACCTATTTTTACTTGACTTCCGCTTTTGTTTCTGATTTTGTGTTTAAATTTCTGTAGAGTTAGGCCAGGACCACTTCTCTTGAAGAATCCCTAATTGACTTTGTTATGGACTCTGGGCCCACTTTTTTAGTCTTCTACTTCTACTCCTCTTAGCGTAGGTATGAGGTTGAGTCTATATGCACATTGCGTGCCCAGAAATTCAAATTTTGCTGTACGCACGCAATTGCGTGCAGTTAGCTATACACGCACGCAAACATGTGTAAAACGGCCACCCATTGTCAAGGACAAAATATATATATATATATATAAGCAAGATGATGTAGACCGAGTATCATGGTAAAACAAACACACGGGTCGCCACCACTGGGAGAACGAGTGATGTTTCTGTTCAAGTTCACGTCAATGTCCATTGTTACTTTGTTACAGATTAGGTAAACAAAACAGTGACTAGTCACCTTACACACGATTTGTGCATGAGTTGTGGGCGGGGCTTAGGTTATATGACAGATCACGCTTCCCTCACCAGATGTTGAAAATGTATTGTAAGGCCTATCCATTGGTCAACTTGGGTAAACATTTACTGGAAGGACTAGATCTAGCAATATCGACAGGAGAATGGATTATGACAGCCCGTCCACAGCGTGAGGAGCCGATTCAAATTTGTAAACACACAAACACACACACCTCTCTCATCCCCGAGTGATGTAGCCCATCATGGGCTAGGCCTAAGCGGCAAAGCGGGCCCGCCACGGACGGTGTGGACAAAAGCCCAAAGATTAACTTCATTAAGTGCAATATCTTGGTAGTGGATTATAATCTTTCGCATTACGGCACGGAATTGCTTGAACAAAGTATGATCCACCTTGCACGCAAATGCGAGCGTATAGCAAAAAATGCAATTGCGTATAGATCTAGATTCTACTAGAGTCTAGATTCTACATGTACAATTAGATCTAGATCTAGTCTAGATCTAGAATCTAGCCTCTAGACACTCACCCTGGCAGTCTTGGTGAGCCTCTACTCTAAATGAAAACGGTGTGTCTACGTACATGGTAACTGGGCACCTAGTCTCAGTATCTATGTACTAGGTAACCGGGCACCTAGTCTCACCTAGTCTTTGTATCTACATATATGGTAACCGGGCACCTAGTCTCAGTATCTACATACACAGTAACCGGAATGAAAATAAATCAATATTTGTCCTGTGCTGTCACTTGCTGAAAAAAAAAGAAAGTCATACAAGCGTCTTGTCGGGCTCGCCATCAAGACAGGTCAGTGAACCTGTGCGTGTGCATCACATTGTGAATACCGGTTTGGGTCACCAAAGTTCATTCAAAGTCTGTGCGCTGCGAGGTATAGGGCTCCT
>NW_004797337.1:434832-437869 GCF_000002075.1 Aplysia californica | reverse complement strand
TCTTAATAATCAGAAAATGTATGTCTGGCTCTAGAAAGAACCTTTGAGTGTCAGAAAGCTGAGAAACGACTTTGAACTATCTAAAAGCTAGAAAAAAAAGCCCATTATTACACTGATTAATATATGATAGTAACAATTAAAAAAAAAAAAACAGCAATGTTTCATTTTGTCAGGGGATCTTTCCTACACAACTCTGACAAATTAGGTCATTAAATTCACGAAAATTTAATGTCAAAGTTGTTCTCAGCAAACGTAAAAAACCCATTAAAATAGTGCCTAAAAAAAGTCTAAAAGGGGTTTGGACCTTTTCTATTTAAATTTACAGGTGGCCTTTTCACCCTGGCAACTCAGTCAGCTTTTTTACTAGGTAGCTTAAACACGGCCTCGCGGGCACTCGCGGCCTTCCGACTGCATGGTATCGGTGAAATCGAGGTGATTCCGATCGCTGTTTCATTGCTCTTTAGCTATAAAACACCAAATGTCGTAGACCTTGTAAAAGTCCAGCTTTTCCTCGTTACAATGGTGTAAGTTGTTTATTTGTTCGATTATTAAGAGCTGGAGAATCGCAGAAGAAAGGGAAGTCCCTCGGGGTCGGAATACGTGGTTGGCCGGTTCAAAAATTGACACACGTGCATTCAAATGCTTCGCGGAACGAGGGATTATTAAATACCGTCTATTCATTGGCGGAGAACTGTAGAGCTTTCAACTGGCTTTCCCATGGTATATTTTTGGCCTTTGGTGTTTAAATAGAAAGCCTTTAAAAAGACCGTCAAAATTTTAAAAGATAATTTTTTACACAAAATATGTAAAATACCGGCTCAAAAAAGTATCAATTGAAAGAGTAGTTTATTTTCTATTAGAATAAAGTAATTTGCGTGGAATTATTTTGCATCAATCCTTCCGCGAGACTCGGAAAGCATGTGACCCCGCACGCGGGGTACACTACAGTATAGAGCCGACTCGCTCGCTGCGGGGGCCGGTGCGGCATCGTCCGGGTCAACGCTCGGTGTTTTTGTCGAAATAACGACAGAAGATCGTGTTTGAGGCGATAAAATACTGATTTGTAAAGATCTCACAGTCTTGAAAAAAATTAGGCTCCATATATTTTTTATGGTCATTGTACTCTGTTAATGTGGAGATGTTTAGTGCACTTGGTACTCTTCTATTATGTCAAACATGGGGTTGCAGCAAGTGACTGACTTAAATTCAATAAAAATTTTAAACAACTACCATTTTCTTAAAAATTGACTGAGAGGTTAAAGAATGGTACCAAAATGCTCAGTGGATATAGGCCTTTCAAATGGAACAGATAATTTTGTCATACAGCTACTTTGAAAATTTAGTTTCTGGTACCTATTTTTACTCGACTTCCTCTTTTGTTTCCGATTTTGTGTATAATAAATTTCTGTGGAGTTAGGCCAGGACCACTTCTCTTGAAGAATCACCAGTTGACTTTGTTGTGGACTCTGGGCCCACCTTTTTAGACTTCTACTTCTACTCCTCTTAGCGTAGGTATGAGGCTGAGTCTATACGCACATTGCGTGCCCAGAAATTCAAATTTTGCTGTACGCACGCAATTGCGTGCAAGATGTCATAGTTTGCTATATACGCATGCAAACATGTGTAAAACGGCCACCCATTGTCAAGGAGAAAAGTGGACATATAACACAGGTGGCCGTCTTAGGCAGGACTGGTCAGAATTAAGAAAGCATACCATTCTCTTCTGAGGTCCAAATCAGGGCTGATCTTAGACTTTAGACTGCCGTAGGGCTGATTCAAAAGGGTTTCGTTTTCCTTTGAAAAAGGACGGTGTGTGGTGTTACAAAGGTTTTTTTGTTTTGTTTTGATGGGTTTTTTTGGTCTTTTTGGGGGATAAGCTTTCTTTTTGTTGCTAATTTTGTACACAATGGTAAAATATATATATATATATATATATATATATATATATATATATATATATATATATATATATATAAGCAAGATGATGTAGACCAAGTATAATGGTAAAACAAACACACGGGTCACCACCACTGGGAGAACGAGTGATGTTTCTGTTCAAGTTCACGTCAATGTCCATTGCTACTTTGTTACAGAATAGGTAAACAAAACAGTGACTAGTCACCTTACACACGATTTGTGCATGAGTTGTGGGCGGGGCTTAGGTTATATGACGGATCACGCTTCCCTCACCAGATGTTGAAAATGTATTGTAAGGCCTATGCATTGGTCAACTTGGGTAAACATTTACTGGAAGGACTAGCAATATTGACAGGAGAATGGATTATGACAGCCCGTCCACAGCGTGAGGGGCCGATTCAAATTTGTAAACACACAAACGAACACACCTCAAACAGTCGACAAAGAAACCAATCTCTCATCCCCTAGTGATGTAACCAATCATGGGCTAGGCCTAAGCGGCAAAGCGGGCCCGCCATGGACAAAAGCCCAAAGATTAACTTCATTAAGTGCAATATCTTGGTAGTAGAGAATCTTTCGCATTACGGCACGGAATTGCGTGAACAAAGTATGATACCTTCCACGCAAATGCGAGCGTTAGCAAAAAATGCAATTGCGTATAGATCTAGATTCTACTAGAGTCTAGATTCTACATCCACATTTAGATCTAGTCTAGATCTAGAATCTAGCCTCTAGACGCTCACTCTTGGCAGTCTTGGTGAGCCTCTACTCTAAATGAAAATGGAGTGTCTACGTACATGGTAACCGGGTACCTAGTCTCAGTATCTACGTACACGGTAACCGGGCACCTAGTCACACCTAGTCTTTGTATCTGCGTACACTGTAACCGGGCACCTAGTCCCAGTATCTACGTACACGGTAACCGGAATGAAAATAAATCAATATTTGTCCTGTGCTGTCACTTGCTGAAAAAAACCCAGAAAGTCATACAAGCGTCTTGTCGGGCTCGCCATCGAGACAGGTCAGTGAACCTGTGCGTGCGCATCACATTGTGAATACCGGTTGGGGTCACCAAAGTTCATTCAAAGTCTGTGCGCTGCGAAGTATAGGGCTCCAGAAT
>NW_004797337.1:431581-433950 GCF_000002075.1 Aplysia californica | reverse complement strand
GCCAACCGTAAAAGATAAAAGTTAATTCAATCTAGCATGCCGTACAATTAAACCCGAGACGAGATAACCTCGCCTCGGAATACCCCCACTGCGGTGTTACAGGGGAATAGAGAGAAAAACAACCGGATGCGCGCACCCGCCATTGCCCTATTTTAAGTGACCAATGAACGGGCCCGGAATAGTCATGCGGGGATTTGTATGTCACATACATTTGCCACGAGAGTGAAGTGAAAATGGCCCGTCTCCGTGCGAAGCCGCTTTGGATAGGGGGGTAGTCATGCATTTATGATCAGGTCTAAACAACTACTTGACACAGAACGTTCAAATTTGAGCACACTATAGAGAATAGATAGATCTATTACCATCTCGGCGTTGAAATTCAAACTCCTTATAGTTTTCGGTGTACACGATACGAAAGTGTTCCCCACACCAAAAGTATAGGTTAATTTATGTGTACGAACTTCAACGTCCACATATCATTAGTTTGCCCTATTTTCTGATTGGTTGCCGAGTTTCATTCGGATTGGTTCGGAAATAGAGCAAAGTTAGTCACCTACGCTTCGGCCGGGTCCGCAAAATCGCCCGTAAACAGGGACCATATTTTCGCCACGCGGGAAAGCCCGATTGGCATTGCTAAATAAGAACACTTGATAGCTTCAAAAGACATCTTTAAACATTTTCTGTTCCTACAGGCCTATCCTTCATAAGCTTTTAACCTTATCTTTCATTATATTTGTTCTGTTCCTATGTCTGGATGAAAATAGTCTCTGTGTGTGTGTGTGTGTGTGTGTGTGTGTGTGTGTGTGTGTGTGTGTGTGTGTGTGTGTGTGTGTGTGTGTGTGTGTGTGTGTGTGTGTGGGTGAGTGCATTAATGTTATATATATTGCATGAGAAGAAAGGAAGTAGATCTAGTAAGAAAGGTTTTTGAAAAATGGGTATTCCAATGTAAAGCGCATTGAGCTACTTTTTTTGGAAATGCGCTATATAAATGTTATATATTATTATTATTATTATTATTATATATAGTCTCTGGTGACACTGAGACTACATGCCCGGTAGCCGGTTACCGAGTACGTAGATATTGAGGCTACATGCCCGATTACTGTGTACATGACACTGAGATTACGTACCCGGTTGCCGGTTACCGTGTACGTAGACACTGAGGCAAGGTGCCCGGTTACCGAGTACGTAGACACTCCGAAATGAAAATATTGATAAATGAGATGCCAAGGTTCTTGTTAGCAAATTCCTCTCTGATTATGCTAGTTTTGATGATGTTACGTGGTAAGGTAGGCAATGAAGAATAATCTCCAATCTCGGAACAGGGAGATGTTATGATTTTTTAAAACTTCGTACAAACTGATACAATAAAACAGCAGCACGATTACGTTAAATCAAGAGAGTACCTGTAACTTTGTTTACAGTTTCCGCATTGTTTTTCCAGTTTCGGGTACATTTGCCGTTTGCATATTTGACATTCACAGGACATTACCAAAAAAGCTAATCAAATGGAAATATTACTACGTATCAAATATTGAGTGAAAGAGATAACAAATTGTAGATTAAAATAACAGGGGGAAAATTAAAAAATTCAAACATGAAATCATCTCAATTTTTTCTTTAGTTAATGTTATTGTTCAGTTACGTGAATGAAAAGATAACAACACAAGAAGGTAAAGCCAAGTCGCCATGGAAAACAATGTTATTAAAATTAAAACAGCGAAAGAAAGCTACCACCACTCACTTGGTAAATGGAGTGTTAAGGGAAGTAACTCTAAAACAGCTTGAAAAATAATAGACGTAGTTTCGTTTTCAACTGCCAGTAGAGTCTAGGTTAACTTTACTTCGAAGTGCGAATATCGGCATTTTATGTAAGTCCTAAAAGTAGCCTAACTATTTTGTGTGTTCATCGCTTCGATTATTCTCATTTTATTTATAGTAACTCTTTTAAAAGTGTTATAAGTATTATAAAGTATAAGACTCTCTGCTATTGAGTAGAGGGTCTAATTAATTTGATTCCAGTCAATCAATGTCAGTCCATTCATTCTTCTAGATCCAGTCTATCCTCCTACTAATTAGATTTTTAGATCTAGATTACTAGCCTCTCTACTAGATCTAGATTTAGAGTCTAGATCTAGATCTAGATAGATATCTAGTTCTACTTGACTTACAAACTTGTTTTGTCGGTGTGGAGCTAACTCAATCCTTTCATTGACTGTGTGCTCTACCTAGTCCACAGAGAGTACACAGCTTTGAGTATGAGTCCTTAAACAAGTATAAATAACTTCATTTGATCTACCCATGGAGCATATAGATCTATGTGTGTCAAAGGCAAAGACACAAGAGAAAAAAAGACCCCCCCCCCCCCC
>NW_004797337.1:426276-431481 GCF_000002075.1 Aplysia californica | reverse complement strand
CCCCCCACACACACACAGGGTAGCCAAAAATCATATCTATCCACTGACCTTGGCAACATCAGTGGAAGTGGTGGAAATTTTGAATGCTCAAAGTGTGGGGAACTTTTCTCTGCTAGAACTAGTCTCATCAGCCACAGCAGAAGCAGCGAGGTATCCTTTCTAACCTTTAATTCCTCAAAGAATAATTATCTATTTTCCTTGCTTGAAAGATATTTTCCTCTATCAATGTAGGCCCTAGATCTTTGGTTATTGTCAGACCCACAAGCCATAAATTATTAATAATAATAATCATCATCCAGTGCCAGATCTGCGACAGACGTCGACGATCATGGTTCTCCATTCATTCCTTTGCTCGGATGCTCCCAAAAAAACTACGTTTACCTGATCTTTCCGTTACCCATTTGTTTAGGTTCCCTAAGTATGTTGTTCTGGGCCTACCCCTGCCTCGCTTGCCCTCAATTTTGACAGTGAGAGCTAGATGTTCAAGACCCTTATAATGTCTATTCAGGTGTCCCAAAACTGCATTTATTTGTCGTTTCCTGATTGTTTTTAGCATTGAGCGTCCCACGTGGGCTTCATCAAGCACTACCTCGTTTAATTTCTTTTCCTTCCACAGTACTCTTGCAGTCTCTAAAGCAACCACATTTCTGTTGCTTCTATGTTATTTTCACTGTCTTTAATGATTGTCCAGCATTCACTGCCATATAGAAGGGTTGACCAAACATAGCATTTCCGGACTTTCATTTTGGTGTTCATTGAGATGTTTCTATTTTTCAGGATTGGGCTCATTTTATTGAAACTAGCCTTAGCCATTGTAATTGAGACAGTCAAGCACTATTACCCTGTTAGTGAATCCCTTTTTATTACTATTTTTGACTCAAGATCCTGCCAATGATTCTGTTTCCTTTGAGTAATGGTCGTTTTTGTGTCTCTTTGCTCTTAGGTGACTGAAGGAAAAGTGTTTCGTTTGGAACTTACAAAACAGCAGGCCCGAAAGACTGATATTGATGATGATGATTAAATTAAAGTGCAGAACATCATGGTCTGTTTGCTTTGCTTTGAAAAGGCATTTGGCTCATTCTGGAAGAGCGTGAGTAAATTTGATGTTGATTTGATATCTCATTGTTATTGTTTCAAATTTGTGATATTGACCTGTTGTACAAATTAACATTTTACTTGTAGTTACCATGATCATTTTATCAGTGTGAACCGTAAACTGTGAGGGAGTGACACACGCAGATGATTGATGTGTGTGTGGGTGGGTGGGTGTGTGTGTGTGTGTGTGTGTGAGAGAGAGAGAGAGAAAGAGAGAGACAGACAGATAGACAGACAGAGAGAGAGAAAGAGAGATTCATATGTAAAAGTTGACTGTGTACAAATATATTGAGAAAAATTGTTGAACATTTTATTCATCCACCTACTTATAAATACAAGTCTTATTTTTTTTTTCTATGTATTTTCATTTCACTATCAGCACATTTTAGATAATTTAGGAGGCGGGCGTCAGATCCTGCCTGTCAGGTCAATCCCTGGCTGAGAGGTATACAACATCGCAGCAGAAAGCCAGAGATATTAGATAAACATTTCTCCCAACTCGTGAATCAATCTCCGGTCTCCTGTTTTTGACACGGAAGTACATAACGGCTACACCACAGACACTGGTTGTTCAGAACTGTGCTTGATCATTTTGATTCAAAAATTGTACTTGGCTCTGTGATATTTATGCTTTTAGATATGCAACATGATCTCTCATCAGGTATTATTCTAATGCAGCAGAGCGTAAGAATGAGAACACATTTGATGTGATTGTTGTGGGAGGAGGTCATGCAGGAACCGAGGCTGCGTGTGCTTCAGCGAGAATGGGAGTCAACACACTGCTGCTGACGCACAAACTGAGCACCATTGGTACAGTAACTTGTCTTTTCTCCTTGACCTGAAGTTAAGCGTAATTAAAAATTAGCTGCTTTTTAGTCATTGATGGTGGTGACAATGGTGAGTTTCTTCTAGTTAAAGCTTCTTGACGAGATTTTGGGCCTTTCCTAGATATGTATTATAAAATTTTGAACATTTGTATGTTCTTATGCTATAGTTGATTTTCTTGACAATTTCTTTATGTCGTATTTTTTTAAAAGGTGATAATGATGATGGAGATATGGTCAGCCAAAATGGTCTTCGAACAAGGAAGATCAGGTCAAAAATAGAGGCAGACGGTTCCTTTTGACAACTCTGAATGCAGCTTCTTTTTTAAGAATATAACAATTGTTATAATTTTTGTTGCAGGAGAAATGTCATGCAACCCATCTTTTGGTGGCATTGGGAAGGGACATCTGATGAAAGAAATTGATGCTTTAGGAGGAGTATGTGCCAGAATATGTGGTAAGTTGATGACATTCCTACTTTTTGGACTTCATTTTCCATTCCTGTATTGCTTTCACTTTACCCTTTGTTTGAAAGATATGACCATTTTTAATGAAAATTTTCTTCGACTTCTCATGAATTGCTATTATGAGCTGATGTTCGACTAAACCATATCTCTCTTGTTCTTTCTTTCATCTCCTTATTAGACAAATCAGGGGTGCAGTACAAGATGCTCAACAAAAAGAAAGGTCCTGCAGTTTGGGTAAGTGTTCATTGTTGTTTTTTTGTGTATAAGAAATTTGAAACACATATGTGAGGCGTCGTGGTGAAGTCATGGGCATGTAAAAATAATGAAATCAATGAAATAGGCATTTTTTGGCTGATGGCCAATTTTTTCTTTTTCTTTTTTTTTTGGCTCAACCCCTTTAATGTGCAATGTAAATTTTCAGTTTCCAAAGACTCCCAGGCTATGGAAATTACCAAACTTTGACGGCCATTTTCTCGCTTATTTCACCTCTGAAACCAGACGACCCTGACTCCCTTCAATCTCAAATATTTCGACTTCTATATACACCAAAAGGAAAGCAAATGAATAGGCTTTAAGATGATACGTATTACCCCATATACTCAAAAATTGACGAGCGCCTGATTCCACCACGTCATGACACATATTCTTTTGTTTTATATACTGCATTTGATTCTATGTGTGCAGCTGAAAGCATGATCTGGTGAATGTTTGGAAACATATTATAAGGAATGCTCTTAATTAAAGTAAAGTAAAAATTACAAATGAATTTCTGCTATTGAGATTTATATTCCAGATCAGCTCAGCTTCAGGGTCCGGTGGGCTTTTTTGTATTTCCATTTTAGTTCAGCAACTGAGCAGGGATCTGTTCTCTTATTTTCTGGTTTTCTGTCATATTGAAATTTAGAAGAGACATCTTGTTCAGAACTTCTTTGAAGGCTTTTAGTATGCCTTCAAATAAACAGCATTATACATTAATGTAAACGGTATACCTGTGTAACATACAAAATCTGTGGAAGTTCAGCTTGAAGATTGTGCATGCATGGGGTAGGGGGTTCTGTCTTACATTCTTGAAGTGTGGAAAGGGTCAAGTGTAAATAGATGTTTAATGGGGTTCTTTTGAAGACTCCTATATCTTAGCGAAGCACTAAATATTTGGATTAACAGTATTTGTGCTAATTGGATCATCTGGAAGATGCACTGTAATCTCTGTATTCTCAGGGTCCTCGAGCTCAGATTGATCGAGAACTGTACAAGCGCCAGGTTCAAGAGGAGGTTTTGGCTACGCCCAACCTGACCGTGCGTGCTGCAGCCGTGGAGGATCTGGTCACTCAAGAAGGTCCATCGGAGTCTGGCTCTAGCGTGCAGTGCTGTGGGGTTGTTCTAGGTGAGTGTAGGACCTTTATCACTTGTTGATTTGTTTTTGTAAGAGTTTTACGGCTCTCACTACTGCATGAGGTCAGCCGGCCTCTCCTTTCTTTGTTCCCGATTAAGAAATACATTAACATTGACTTTAACATAACCTTAATTTAGCTTTCAGATCTTGCTTATTTTGTATTTGTTTTTGTGGTTCTTGCAGATTCTGGGGAAGTAATTCCCTCTTCGACGGTCGTGTTGACTGCTGGGACCTTCCTGCGTGGTAGCATCAACATCGGCTTAACTCAACGACCTGCAGGGAGGATTGGAGATGAACCGGCTGTTGGTCTAGCCAGGACAATTGAGAAAGCTGGGTTCACCATGGGCAGACTCAAAACAGGTTGGTGCACAAGTTTTCGCCATATATTATCGGCTGCTTTCAGAAAGTGTAAATTGACAATGGCCAAGGCTATGACAAACTTCTCTCGTCTCGCGTTGTTTTTGTTAAAAGTGGAGTTGAAATTGTCCAATATGGCCACCCATTGCAGAGGAGAAAAGTGGTTGTCTTAGACAGGTGGATGTCATAATGTAAAAAAATGTAAGAGGGGGGGGAGTGATAAGTGGTTGTTTGCACAGGTGATTATCTTGGACAAGTGGCCTTTAGAGCAGAAGTCTTGATTTTGCTACTCAACACCCCCTGAACTTTGTTGCAGGCACTCCTCCTAGACTGGACAAAAGGAGCATTGATTTCAGCTGTACGGAGGTGAAGCCAGGCGATGAGAGACCCATGCCTTTCTCTTTCATGAACGAAACTGTTTGGATTAAGGTGAATTTGCTGTTGTGTTGTAATCTGTTCTTTTTTGTTGTTCTTGTTTTAGTTGTTGTTGTTGTTATGTGTGTATGTGTGGCTGATGTATTTAAGTTTTGCATTTTATCTTTGACTCTGAGAAGAGAGTTTCTCGTCAAGGTCACTGCCTCCCTCAGGTAACATTTCCTTTTGTTGTCATCCCAGAAAAAACTGCTGTCCACTGAGAGGAAGGTCATGTTGAAGATGAGAAAAAGCGTTTCAAGGGCTTTTGGGTCTAGGTGTTTCAGGAAGGTTGGAGGGATATTGTTAGGGCCTGGTGACCTTCAGGTTTTCAGTGAAGAGATAGCCGACCTTAGCTCTGCGATTGTAAAATAAGGCTGAGCGTCTCCTAGGGATTTTCTGAGATTCCTTTGCCGTTGTTCCAGTGCTCTATTCAATTCTCTATCCTCTTTTGTCATGCTCACTGTCAAGTAGTGTGTTAGGAATTGTTGTTGTTGTTGTTGTTGTTTGTTGTTGTTGTTGACTGATGGGTTGTGTCTTGTGGTTCCAACGTTTTGTATTTATTCATAAAAGTATAAAAGCTGAAGTCTAAGAGAAGGTGTACAGCAGATATGTCAAAGGGATAGAATTGTTTTGAGATATCTATATAAACCTGCCT